>NC_143575.1:244509807-244665576 GCF_048544385.1 Mastigoproctus giganteus
AAATTTTGTTAGCATAATGCAGTATCTTTTTTTCTGTTCTATTTGTAGAAGAATAAGAGAAATTTACCTCAATATGATAATGTAGAACACTTCCGTATGATACTCTCCAGAAATTACAATGAATAAAAGATTAATGCAATATGATTACAGTAAAATATCAATAGTAAACAATTCAAAAATAATTAATTTTTGAATTGTTTTCTATTGATTTTTTACTGTAATTATATTGCATTAATCTTTTATTCATTTTAATTTCTGGAGAGTATCATGCGGAAGTGTTCTACGTTATCATATTGAAGTAAATTTCTCTTATTCTTCTACAAATATTGATATGAATGCAGAATGTATTGAGCACCATACCTCTGTTATATACTATCTTTTTTTTTTTTCTTTAATTTTATAATCTACTTGGTCAAAAAAAAAAAAAGAAGCTCATTTTTATAATCTACCTTTCAGAAGTTTATAAGCATTTTCTGTATCTGAATATTTCTGGTTGTTAACGTTATAACTATCTTACATATAAATTAATTATAGTAGTTTATTTTTTACATATTTTTGTCATTTTCCCACTCTTAATTATTTTATCAAAATAATAATTTTCAAATAAAATGAAAAGCATAACACACTCACATGCGCACACATCTTTCTACAACAAAAACAAAAGAAAAATTGAATCACTCATGCAAATGATCCACTGAATTGAGTGAAGTTAAACCTTTTCACAAGAAAAAGAGTGCAAATAATTCATAAGAAAATGAGTGCATCTCCACCACATACTCAGAGTGCATTTTAACCATATTTAACAGGAAGGAGTTTACTGCCACTGATTCATCATTTGGAATTTTCTTGAAAGATTCTGAAGAGTACAGTACGATTGAAAAATTTTTATTTTATGAAATATATTGGGGGGGGGAGAATTCCACCCCATCACTGATGGGTTAAATTGGCAATATTTTTGGTAACAGAACATGCAGTTTCTGCCAATAACAAAATATTAAATACTAGCAATGGCTTTAATTTGCCATATCAGTATTGCAAAAACCAACAAATATTTTCATCAGCAAATCAAAATTATTATTATTATTTTTTAATCTGATTGTCCATCTTGCTATGAAAGATGGACAATCAAATTCTATTGCTTGTCATCAGTAAGGGAAAACTAAAATTCTTCTGTCTGCTGAGACATATGACAAAATGAACACCCTATATTATAAAGATATTTCCACCTTAAAACAAAATATTAGTTTTTCATGCTGCATTAAATAATGAATTATAACAAGATGATACTTCAATCTTTTATAAAGCAGTAAATTACTTGGAGAAACAAGCTCATTTTCTTGTATGTATGAATGAACATACAGTATGGCATATGCTAAGGTTTCCACACTGAGTTGATTAATTCCTATCACTGCCAATATTCTAGTATTAAAAAATTATAAAAAAATAATCAGAGGAAAAAAAAAGTCAATTTTGTTCCCTCTGTCATATCTAAATTATGAAAAGTGATCATTTTTGCAATGACTACTATACATATTTATACTATCCATACAAAATTTAATAAATGTTCATGATATCCATGCATTATAACCATCTTCATGAATTTACTTTTGCTTTGGGAAAGCGGATGTGAATTTCATACAAGAGATATCTGAAAATTTTAGGGCCTACTACATACTTTTTTATTTTAAAATATAATAAATATGATAATACATTAGAGCACTGATAATCCAAACAAATTAGGCCCAGGGGTAGTTTATACTTCCGATTTGTTCAGATTTTTGAACTTATCAAAAATACTATTCTGGAGACTAAAAAAAAAAAAAAAAAAAAAAAAAAAATGGCTTGGTAAGTTTAGAAATAAAAACAATGAGTTGTACTTACATATTTTTATTCATAAGTAACAAAACAAATGGAACTTTCAGTCACAATAATGCATATGTAGTATAGGCCTTTAATAAAAATGATTACTTATTTTTTGCTGCACCATTTTTGAACTTCATTTCTTTTTCTTTGCTGCCAGATCTCTCACTCTTTCCAGCAAGGGTAGTTGGGTTGGACAGCATTCAGTTTGTTGCTCGTACCAAGCCATCGCAGGCTCTACAATGACGAATGCCTCAGCATGTGTATGCCCAAGATGTAATTTCCTCTGCCATTGTTTTCATCCCTATCATTTTCAGGAGCTCCAGTTTTTACATTCACAATTCCATTTTCTTTTAAAACAGCAACCATGTAGCATCAATATCATTTTCCAGCCATCACCTTTTGTCTCAATCTTCAAACCCAGGGATTGACTGATAAGTTGATCATTTCATTCAGTATTTGTCCCTCATTTCCTTCAGTTTAATTCTGCTCACCTTCTTCAGTTTGATTCTACAATAGGCCGCAGTTTTTTCCAAGCATTTTTTAAATTCTGCGCAGTGAGCAATTCCCACGGGTCAGCTAACATGTAGCAACCTAGAGTACTGTGTACAGGTCTGGAGGCCTCATTTTAGGAAGGATGTAGAGTTGCTAGAATGAGTACAAAGAAGGGCAACAAGATTGGTGAGGGGAACAAAGGGGTTCCCCTCACCAATGCTCTAATCCAAAAAAGGCTTAAGTTCTGCAAATTGCAGTGCCTGGAGAGTAGGCACCTGTGAGGTGATCTGATTGAGGTGTATAAGGCCTTGAATGGGTTGAGCAAGCTGAATGCTGATAGGATTCTTCCTCTTGCTCAGATTAAGAACCTGAGGGGACACAGTTAAAAATTGAGGAAAGACATTGGAGAACAGATGTGCGGAAATTTGCCTTTAGCCAGCAGGTAGTTGATTGGTGGAACAGACTTCCATCTTTTGTTGTGGAAGTTAATAGCCTAAATAAATTTAAGGCTAAGCTGGAAAGGATTTGGAACGAATGGAGGGGGATAAAATGGGAGGGTTTTTTTTTTTTTTTTTTGGCTGATGCTGCATAAGCTTGCTTTCTTGCATCATATGTCTCTACTAATGCTAATTGTCCTCGAGACTGAGCATTTTCGAAAAATGCTGATTCTTTCATCGTTGCTTTCTGCTAAAAGTAAACTAAGCAAGATTTGTTTTTGTAGATTCTCTTCAACTTTTCAATGACCCCCTGGTCCATTGGTTGGAGCAGTGCAGTAAAGTTTGGTGGAAGAAACATGACCTTGAATCTGTCATATATTTTGTTTATTGTTTCCACTGAAGAATGTGATGGCACATTGTCTAGGCTAAGCAAGACCTTGCCCATTTTGCCTTCTCATTCAAAATACTTTTTGACATTCAGAACAAAATTGTTGGTAAACCAATCGGTAAACACTTCTGAGTTCATCCATGCATATTTTTGTGCTTTATAACTCACAGGAGACGTTTTTAAAACAATGGGTTTTCTTTGATTTTTCCTATCAACGTCAATGGAAAAGCAAGCGTCCCACTGGCATTAGCTGTAAACCATAGCTATAACTCATTCTTTACTCACTTTAAACCCGAGAGCAGCTGTTTCGCAGTGGGATGCAAGAGATTTTTGTGGCAGTGACTTCCAGTTTATTCCAGTCTCATCAGCGTTGTATACGTCATCTTTGGAATATCCTTCACTTTCCATAAGATTGATAAACTTTTTTTTAAATGATTCTGTTGCAGAAAAATCACAAGATAAAATTTCCTCTTCAATGTGTTCTCCAATGCTGTGCTATGATTTAAAGTTTTATAGCCAGCCTGTACTGGCTTTAAAATCTGAGGGACCGCCTAATTTTTTGTTAAAATCCAGCACCTTTTCACACAACGGTCTAGATATGGGCTGTCTTAAACTTCATCTCTGTGTGAACCACAAATAAATGGCATCTTCAAGGGATGGGTCATTAGCTGTTCTCATAGATATTTTTTTTTTTTTTTTTTTTTTTTGCACCATCATCTGAATCAAGTTTCGTTGCAAAATTTAAAACCTTTTCCTTGTTGTTTTTAATGTCTGTTATGGTTGACTTCACAACCTTGTATAATTTTGCTAACGAAGACCCACTTTCTCCTTTTGAAGGTCTGTTTAAAATCTCAATCTTTGATTCAATTGTTAAAAATTTCTGCTTCCCTTTAAAAGACAAAGAAGACAAAACCATAACTACAGTATGGTAGAATAAAACTCCTATATCTAAACATTTCTATATCTAAACTTCGTAAACTTTTTACTTCGTATCTCACTAGTGCATATTGCGTTAATTTCAATTTCTGCATGCTGTGTTCCTTATTATTGACTGACACATCTTTTATTACTGTTTTAGATTTTACAACAAAAAAAAAAAAAAAAAGGTCAGGTGAACAGAAATATCAGATTACAAGATGTTATGTTTAGATAGTACTGTATGTATATTAATTAAGCTATGTACACAAGCGTAAATTTATTTTTATTTTGCTAATCTGTGGATAACATTCTTCCGATTTTTACATATCATTTAATTTTGTTAATTGATAAGGTAATAAGGTTTCATTTAGCCTGTGGATAACATTGCTTATTAGAATTGACGTTTAACAGAATCAAAACTCAATTCGCAAATGTGATCACAATAACCAGTGCTTTCTGTAATTATTTTATGGCACCAACATAAAAAAAAAAAAAAAAAAAAAATGCTGGCTCATTTGGATTATTGACATTTGAATTTTTGACAAAAATAAAATCACAAACATTTATATGCATGTAACTCAATTTACAGTATGACCTGATGTGGAAAAATCATCTGATTGGGTAACAACACTAACAAAGACATTAAAATATATCCTATGAAAATATATCCAAGGCCAACAACATACTGCCTGCAAAGAATTGAACATATATGAAAAAATTTCCATGAAATTGGTAGTATATGTTCCATATAAAAAACATATTCTTTATATAGAACCAATGGTACTACAGAGATTTTAATGTAAGCCAGAAGAGAAAGAGAGTGATTTGTATAAAGACAGATTTTGTGAAATATGCCCACAATTTAAATAAATTTGTCTTCTATCCATAATCAGCCAACTAGCGATCATCAGTGAAGCTTAGATTTATTGCTATGTTTCAGAGACCAAATAGTCCTTGGAACAGCACAATGAAGATTTTAATACAAGAGAGAGAGAGAGAGAGAGAGAGAGAGTGATCTGAATTGTACAAATACAATTCTTTTGAAATATGTCAGGATTTGAGATATCTCATGGATGAAAGATACATCTATCTTTCATCCATGACCATCCAATAAATTCAAGTTTCACTCATGATCATGAAAAGCTTGGATTTATTACTACAAACCAGAAATCAAAGAGTTCATGGAGAGGCATCATGAAGGATCTCCATGCTAGAGGAAGTTTTAAATAACAAAGTGACAGAATCAGTTTTTTGGAACAAAGTTTTTGATGATATTAGTTAATTACCTTTAAAGGGTAAATCCATTACAGATAAATATTATTCTTTCTTGCTACCAAAATTTCATAACAATTAATGAGAAACTCTCCAGAAAGGGTGTGTGCCTTTGGAACAAATGATGTTATTCACACAGTCAAGGAGTGGTCGGAGGACCAAGAGAAAAGATGAAGGAATAGATTCTATCAAGTGCACAGATCTCTTGAATAAAAGTTGATGCACTTCCAAATTACTTCATTTTTTCTATGATAGACCAGAAACTTCAAATCTCCTTGTATTATTATATTACAAAAAATAAATAAATAAAATAAAATAAATAATAAATAAATAAACAAAATAGTAATAACAACATAATATTATACAGTAAAATTCCAATTTAAGCTTTAACCCCATTTGTTGTTTATCTTCTATGGTCATGGCCAAAGGTTCAATATAAATAACGTAATCCCCCCAACCCGAATTATCATTTCATAATTTAGTTCTGCAAACATTTTACATGTAACACTAGTCCGCAACTGAATTTTGAACTCAATTTAGCACTGATAGGCACTTTACTGCACTGTGATTCCCTGATTATTGCATGCATGCATGCATGCCTGCCAACTTTTTGAAACTGCAATCTGGAGAAAGTTTAAAAACAGATCCATCCCCTCTGCTACAATAGCATTTCAAAATATTTCTTCCAAATAATAAAAAGCAATTAACTGTATGTCACATAATGTCATGTAAAAATTATCGCATCACTATGAAAACAAAAACCATATTTTAAAATTGTCTTTTCTGTTTATTCATTCTACAAGTACTTTGTTTTATTACCCATACCCCCTTTTCTTCAGTTACATTGTAATGGCTATTAAGTTATCTCTTTGTTTCTTTTTTGTATACAAAAAACAAACATAAGCATTTAAAATGACCATGACCACATGATTACTTAATGCTGAAATAAAAAAAAACAAAAATTTTCTTTTTGATACTCTATTAAATCCCCAAGGAACACCTAGAGATTTTAACTGTGGTGCTAGTATTTTGCTACAAAGACTAGTTACAATGAAAATTAAACTTAGCTGCTAGCAAAGTTTAGTATTTTATTACCTTAAAGAACATGAAACCTCCATGGTTGTATGCCTATATGGCAGAGGTCCCCAAACGGTGCGACGCAGCAAACTCACAGGGGTACCGCGGGATATTTTAAATTTTCGAGGGAAACAGCGATACTCAACATCTGTCAGACACTGCATGAACCACTAGCTCGAAGTAGTTCACAGTTTCAACATTACTTTACTCATTAAGCTGTTTGGACCTAACTACTTAATAAACGGAACTGTTAGGTATTTATTTTGGCCTAGAGCCACCATGAAAAAATTACTGAGACACTAAGGGCGTCGTGAACCAAGAAAGTTTGGGAACCTCTGCTATATACTGTTAACTGCTCTAGCTACCTTGTGACTGTATTGGAATATAAAAAGAAATTTAATTATTTTATTTATTGTAGCTGTTATACTAGTAGACTCGAACTACTAGCTCAAGGTAGTTCACAGTTTCAACATTACTTATTAAGTTGTTTGGACCCAACTACTTAATAAATGGAACTGTTAGGTATTTCTTTTGGCCTAGGGGCACCGTGAAAAAATTATTAAGACACTAAGGCTGCCGTGAACAGAGAAAGTTTGGGAACCTCTGATATATATATATACTGTTAACTGCTCTAGCCACCTTGTGACTGCATTGGAATATAAAAAGAAATTTAATTATTTAATTTTATTTATTGCAGCTGTTATACTAGTACAATAGTTAACAAATGGTTGCACATCTTTCTGTGGTAGCATATATGCATACACACATATAAATACATTATCCAGGACCATAAACTTACACAAACATTAAAATTAAAAGATATTAATACAAAAGAAACCCATCAAAACATTGGCAAAATATGATGCATTTCTTCACTTACTGTCATAATGACGAACATTTCAGATTACTTTATTGTCATGATGTAGAAGATTACTTATATAAGTAATCTTCTTTGCTTTTTCCTAAATCTACACTAAAAATATTCATAGCAATTTCCAGACTTCTGTATTTAAAACTGAAATAGGATTAATGTTTGAAATGATATGGGTGATCTGAATTAAGATGTTTTCCATTTTTCAAAATGAAAAACATCTTAATTCAGATGGTCCATGAATTCAGATTTTTAATTAACAGTGCCAGGTGAAAAAGCACTTTCTGCTTTTGTCACCTGGCACCATTGTTTGTATTTAAAAGAATTCAATGTACACATAAAAACACTGATAAACAATTTGCAGGACATACTGCAGTGAGAATATGCTTTGGAATTAAAATAAATAACACTTTTTCTGTGTGTGAATTAGAACTTTTTATTACAAAAAAAGTGTCTGACCTCTAATACATTTGGTGCAGAAAATAACTCAATTCTTAGATAAGAGAACTCAATTCAGAGTAAATAATTAGGAGAAATAAAATGTTTTTGAAAATCTACACAAATATAAATGGGTTTAATTGAATCACAAAAAAACATGGAAATGCCACTTCTAATAGCTGAAATGAAACCAAAACATCTTATGAAACTAGAGTACAACTTCTGACCAACTGCAGTCCCTAAAAATAGGAAAACTAACTATCCTATCTTTAGGAGTCTGCTGTATACATTCCTCAAAAATGTAAGCTTGGAGGGAGGAGGGGGATACTGTCTCCTGTTCGACTTGGGACTGTATGGCCCAGGCTTCTTTGAACTTTCTGCACTGTCTATGGTGGAGTATTCTGGGGCTTTCTTTTGGTTTTCTTTTATACTGTGGACATCCACACCTGATCATAATGTTACCGACATGCGTTCCAATTCAGACTATCACTATATGGTACACACACACACTGTTTGTCACAATGGCAGCTGACCTTGTAGACTGCATTGTGAAGTTATGGCGGTTTTTTTTTTTTTTTTTTTGAAGGGGAGAAAGAAACATTTAGGATATGTTTAACTTTTCTCATACCTACAAAGAACACTTAGGACTATACTCTCAGTATAAAAGGGCACTTCAACTATACCTTCACACTGGAAGAGTAGTCAAAAAGGTAGAGAACAGAGTGTCTATTCAGCAATCAGCAAAAAATCAAAAATCACAGAAAGCACAGTACACCACAATACAACCAGCTAACCCTGTGTTCCAGATCAAGCATGCAAGCTCTCAATGAGGTTCATACACCAGCTGATGATAAAATTATGAAAATCACGTATGGACAAACAAACTAATATGTTGGATGGTGGATGCTATGCAAATTACATACAACAGAATCTCACAAATTTAGCATCACTCAGAGATACAGCACATTCAGATTTTTTTTTTTTTTTTTGAAGGTTATACATATAGTCTAAGTCTTCAAGGATAATTCATTATTTTTATTAGATAAATACCATTAGCATTAGTAGAGGCAAACAATGCAAGAAAGCAAGCTTATACAGCATCAGCCAAAAAAAAAAAAAAAAAAAACCCTTCCCATTTCATTCATTCCAAATGTTTGTCTAGTTCTGCCTTGAATTTATTTAAGCTATCAACTTCCAAAACGATAGATGGAAGTTTGTTCTAGCTATCAACTACCAGCTGGCTAAACGCAAATTTCCTTACATCTATTCAACAACTGTCTTTCTCAATTTCAGTTTATGCCTCCTGAGGTTTGTAATCTGAGCAAGAGGAAGAATCCTATCAGCATTGTGCCTGCTCAATTCAAAGAAGCCCTTATACACCTTGCAGGTGCCTAGTCTCCAGAAGCTGCAATTTATAGAATTTAAGCCTTTCTTGGTAAGAGGACCTCTTTCTTCCACTCACCAATCTTGTTTCCCTTCTCTGTACATACTCAAGCAACTCTATATGCTTCCTAAAATGAGGCCCCAGACCTGTATGTACTCATGATGTGCCCTGACCATTGCCTTATACAAAGGGATAATCACCTCATTTTCCCTACTAGCAAAATTCCTGTATATCATTGACAATACCCCATGATCTGCTCTGGCAGCCTGTCTGCACTGCTCAGAAAACTTCATATTTGACTGCACAATTACCCCCAGGTCTCTTTCATTCTCCACTATCCTGAGTGTAACACAACCCAGTTGGTATGTTACTATGGGGTTATTGCTACCCATATGCAGTACTTTGCATTTGTAAATGTTAAACTTCAGTTGTCACTGCTCAGCCCATCTGCCCAACTTTTCCAGATCCTGCTGCTGCTGCTGCAGCAGCAGCAGCATACTGTCATTACTGTTATTAACAACCCTGCCAATCTTTGTATTATCTGCAAACTTTGACATTAAGCTTGATATACTTTCATCAATATCATTGATAAATATACAAAACAACAATAGGCCCAAAACTGAACCCTGGGGACACCACTAATAACATTAGTCCACGAAGAGCTGTCCACTGATTACCACTCTCTGTCTTCTCCCACTCAACCATCCTTTTATCCATTGTAGCAACTTGCCCTTAATGCCATACTGCTCCAATTTGTACAGTAGTCTTCCATTATATAATAATGGTGTAAATACACCATAGTTTACCCATACGTTTAACTACATAAGTAGTGTTCAGGCATCATTTGATTTTATCTCATATTGTGGCTACCTTCAATGAGATACCAGGTATTACACTACTTTGAATAAACAATGCTTCTCTAATAGAGGAGACTACTGTTATTTATTCTCAATTCTTAGTGGGCACTGCCACCCAGGCAGCACCATTTCAGTGCTTGTTGGCTCATTGATAGGTGGGCAGGCAGGTACCCTGGTAATGCAAACATGTTATCACAGTTGTGAAGTTAATTTCACAATATGAGAGATGCCAAATGGTGTAGGTAATTATAGTATTTAGACCCATAACATATTATGCACAAGGCATAATATGTTATGGGTTGAAATTAATTATATAATATTGGTGTATTTACACCAATATTATATAATTAATGAATGAAATGAATTATATAATACATTAATTAATTAATGTATTATATAATTCATTTCAACACATAACATATTATGCCTTGTGCATTTAGTCTTCTAAGTAGTCTTCCATGTGCAACAGTATCATAAGCCATCCCGGAATCCAGGTATGTGATATCAAAATTATTTTTTGCATCCAGCTCCTTTCTGGCCACATCATAGTATCCAATTAAATTGGTCAGACAAGACTTTCCCTTAACATACCCATGCTGTGTCTGAATTATTACTGCAGTCTTGTCTAGATGATCCTGCAATGCTTCTTTAACCAGTGATGCCATTATTTTCCCTGGAACAGAAGTCAATCTAGCAGGTCTGTAATTACTCGTGTCACCCTTTGGATGCCCCTTTGTGAATTGGAGATTCATTTGCACATTTCCAGTCAGTGGGGTCTTCCCCTGAGTCCAAGGATGCTTTCATAATTATGGCTAAGGGTTTGCATACTTCCTTTGCCACCTCCTTTAATATAACTGGATAGATCCCATACACCTCAGTGCCTTTCTTATGTTTAATTTCCATAATTTCTCCTCCATATCGCTCTCAGTTATTACAAAATCATTTAACTCCCTTTTAGAGTCTGATAAATATCTGGCCCTCTCCTCCTTAAATAGCTTCTCATGTAGAGGCAAAATACTCATTTAGTTTGGCAGCTGTCTGAGAATGATTATCTACAGTCAAACCACTGATATCAAGTGGACCAATCTGATTCGCCCCCTTCCTTTTATAGTTTATATAAGTAAAGAAAACTTTGTTGCCTTTCTTTGCATCCTTTGCCAAAGATTTCTCATAATCTGCCTTCGCTTGTCTAACCTTATTTGTGACTTGATTTCAGACTAGCTTATATCTACCATAGGCTTCTGTGTCACCTGATAATTTATATGCATCCCATGCATTTTTCTTCTCTGCCACGAGTCTCATTAGTTCATCTGAAATTCATTTGGGCCTGAACCTAGAACAGTATTTCTTAGTTTGAACAAAAAAAGCCAACAGCTTCCAAGATTACTTCCTTGAATGCTTCCCATTTAGAATTTGCTGTTGGTAACATCATCAGTTAGTCCCACTGTATAGAACTTAAAAAATTTCATGGACCACTGTAGTCACCTTTACAAAAGCAAAACCCTTCTCTTTACCCTGATGGTAATTACATCTTTAAGTAAATCCCACATCAGTACACTGTGATCACTGCCACCTAGTGGTTCCTTTATCTGTAAATTCTTAATGCACGAATAATCACTGCTGATAATCAGATCAAGAGTGTTACTCTCTCTGGTTGCCTCTCTAACATGCTACTGTAGAAAACAATCATCCAATAAATCCACAAAAGCCTTGCTAGTATGTGAGTGACCAACCCACAAGTTCCAGTCTATATCTGGGAAGTTTAAAATCCCTCATTATAAGACACTGATTTACTGGCCCACTCTATTTTTCTGTATAATTGTTCATTGTACTCATCAGAGTCATTATGCCTCTAACAAACTCCTACCCTCATTTTTGATTTCCCAGTGCTTTCACACCAAACTGACTCAGTCCACCATTGCACCGTCCATCTATGTCAACTGGATGCACTTCCTTAGATTTTAAGTTTCTTAACTAACAGCATAACCCCTCCCCCTTCACCTCCCTTCCTATACACATTATACTCCCCAAATTCCAATTCTGCATCCCTTATATCTGAGTGACACCACGTCTCTGATATCCCAACAATATCCACCTTGAATGTCTTAAACAGCACTTCAAATTCGTCAAATTTATTTACTATACTCCTAGCATTGGCGTACATACAAGTATTTATGCACCTGTTCTTACTCTTAGTTACTCTAACACAGCTCATGTATAGGGTAGCCATAATTAAAGTATCCCTATTAAAAGCTCTCTGTAGCTCTAAGTAATAAGCGGAATGCCACCAAATTTAGTAAGTAAAGTATTCAAGGCATGGGGAGAAGGATCTTGTGAAAAAAAACAGCTCCAAAATCTGCCGATAGGAGATAATATGGCATTGTACAAGAGGAAAGACATGACAAACTACCAACAACTAAATAACTAAGACAAACCTTAATAAAATTACAAATTTTATTTGTGCTCTTTGCAAAAAACAAAAACTAAATTGCACTAAAGTTTTAAATCCAAACTAAAAAATAAGACACCCAAGAGAGCAGAAAATTTGCATAAATCTGAGTTAATTTAATTTTCCCAGCAGCAGAGAGCTATAAAGGCACAATGCAAACATGTAAGCATATTCTGTTAGTTTACTGCTAACAATGCGTCTCACTCTGCCTGATCATGCTTTAATTGAGAAGTTCTACGTTAATGAGTGAATGCAATGCACCAGTCACTCTCTTGAATTTAGACGCTGTGAGAACTGACATCTAGTCCTTTATCAGCTGCGGCATTTAGGATGATTAACAAATTTGAGGAAACTGGGTCCTTTGTTGTTAAGCCTGGAAGAGTAAGGAAGCTAGTTTCACCTCAGGTATCGTCGACCGATCCATAGATACAGTTGCTGGAACTAGTAGCGGCGCATAGGGAGTAGTGAGGCAATTGGATGTCCCATATTCCACTGCGTGGAAAATTCTTCAGAAACTAATCCACTAATTATCCATACAAGATCAGTCGTCAGCAGCAGCTTCAAAAAGATGATCCTGAAAAATTAATGGCATTTGCTCTAACGTTTTTGGCCAGAATGGAAGTGGACGATGCCTGGCCATGAAACATTCTTTGGGGAGATGAGGCTCATTTTTATCTCGATGGGACTTTCAACACTCAAAACTGCTGAATATGGGCTTCAGAAGAACCACATGCTATTCAACAAATCCCATTGCACTTCCCGAAAATAACTGTCTGGTGTGACTTCAAATTTCATCCTAGGGCCATACTGTTTTTGAGGAATTGCACCAGCAGGAGCAGCCACCTGCTGCTATAGCAAAAAGATATCATCACATGCTGAGCAGTTTCATTATTCCTCAATTGCAGCAAAGAGGATGCCTGTCTGAAACAATTTTTATGCAAGATGGGGCTCCTCCTCCTATCGTACGACCAATACAGCAGCTTCTCCGGCATCACTTTAGTGCAGAAAGAGTCATTAGTCATTTGTTTCCCATTGCATGGCCACCATGTTCGCCTGACCTTACACTGTGTGATTTTTGGCTGTGGGGTCACCTCAAGGCCAATGTCTATCGAGGAAGTGTCCCTAACCCGACTGTCTTAAAAGACAATGTATCACAACATCTGTGATTACCATTGTTCTGGACCAAATGTTGCATTCTGCAGTTGAGCACACTGTACATTGAATGCAATTTCTGGTCTAGAACAATGGTAATCACATCAAAAACCAACTCCACCATCAGTGACATCATCAATCAATGGGAGTAAACTGTGAGTGAGTTTGGAGTTGTGAAACCATTTTCTCTGCCAGTTTTCAGTTTCTTTCAGTTTTTTTGCAAAGAGCACAAATAAAAATTTGTAATTTCATCAAGGTTTAACTTAGTTATTTATTTGTTGGTACTTTGTCATGTCTTTCCTCTTGTACAGCGCCATATTATCCCCTATTGGCAGATTTTTTAACTATTTTTTTTTTCACAGGATCCTTCTCCCCACGCCTTGAATAGTTTACTTACTGATTTTGGTAGCATTCTGCTTATTACTTAGAGCTACAGAGAATTCTGAATATGGATACTTTAATTATGGCACCCTGTATTTTCTTGTCTCATAAGCCCCCAGCAGTTCCTGAAATCCCCAGCAACTTGCTTTCCGGGCTGCTGCTCATTCCAATAGAATATAATAGTTGTGACCCCTATAATCTCCAAAGAATGATGGTCACCAGCATTAAGCCAAAATGTTTATCCACACTGCCTGATTGGTCCATGGGTACCAATCACACTGCCTGATTGGTCCTAAGAAATAAAGGTTGTGGATTCAAATGTTGCTGCCTCTAGTGTGGATGTTGTGTTTGTTGAATATTTTTGATGTGAAAACATCTATAGTGGCACTAGAGTAAAATCTATCGGTAATGAAATTTTCTTGTAATGGAAATGATGCAATTGATTGGTAATGAAGTAAGTTGACCATTTAGATTTTAAATGATGCAAATTATGTCACTTCCTATTAGGTGGCTGTTAGTTTTTAAATGATGTCACTTCCTAAATGGTGCTAATGATGCTAACTCAGTCACTAAGTTTGATTTGGTAGGGTAAGTAGTTGATTCAGTAGAGTAAATTGATACTAAGATACAGAAATGACGTAACTTCCTAAAGGCTGCTAACTCAGTCACTAAAATTTATTCGGTAGAGTAAGCAGCGGGTAGTAATATTATGCAAGAATAAAAGCTTCACAGCTACCGAAGAAGCCTCTCGTGTCAAAAAGGAATGAGTTCAAAAACATGGAGAGCGAAAAAAATACAGATTTTATTAAAGAATATTCTTTCACACAAGACCATTTCATTGCTTAAAATTTAAATGGCTTTGATTCGAGAATGCAACAATAAAACAATCACTTCAACAAACTAACTTCTTGCAGTTGTTTTTGGTTATGACATCATACTAGTCTATAAATGGATTTCGCTAACTACTGAATTGTAAAAATACTTATAAAAGTGTTTTATGGCTAAAACTCCAGCTGAGGATTCTTGTTGTTATTTGGTTTTTAGGAGCATTAGCAACTAAGGCCATATGCTCCGGGAATATGCGGTGGTCATTCCCTGACCTTTCCGCATCCTCCGTATTTGGTGGTGACGGGCTCGAATCCCGGTCTAATCAAGAAGCGTATGCTACGCACTGCTGCTCCTTCCCACCTGGCTACGGAGGTGCCCCAGCTGAGGGAAATCGAGAAGTATTCAAGAATAAAAGCTTCAAAGCCACTGAAGAAGCTTCCCATGTCGACAAAAGAATGAGTTCAAAAACACTCAGAACCAAAAAAAAAAAAAAAAAAATGCAGAGTTTAATAAAATCTGCTTCTCAAGATTTTGATCAACGTCAAATTTCTACATCAACCTCCCATTAAGAAGCTGGACCGTCAACAACAAAAAATTATATTCAAGAACTTCCTGAAGATTTCTATCCAGAAGATTTGAGTTCAAATGAATTATTAAAAAATGAAAAAATTACCTGAGGATTTTCAATTGATTCCTGAACCAGTTAGACAGAGTATACTGCAACAATGAGCTTCAACTTGGAGGGAACGAAGGCTCGTCAGTTTGCTAAATAGGTTTAGAAGCCATACCAATTGTAAGAAGAAGTAAGAGCATTTTGTTGAATAACAACATCTGCTAAACAAAATCATTTTCCAATAATACTGGCTTGTGTTATTACCATCCTTAAAGCTCAGGGAGGTACTTTTGACTCTGTAATTTATGAATACGAGAAATGTAATGAACAACAACTAGTTTATGTTGCATCATCTCGAGTTACCAATATCAATGATCTTTACATTATTGCTGCAAATGGAGAAAAGAAATTTTATCATGGACTGAGAAACACTACATCCACTCTTGCACTTCAAGCTGAAATGACCAGGTTGTTGAGTAATCCTCTATTTACTTTATACGAGTTCATCAGTAAATGACAAGATCTTTCAATTCTAACGTTAAATTGTCAAAGTTTTAGTGCTCACAGTAACGATCTCACTGATGCAGTCACACAACAATCCAATTTACTTCTACTTTCTGAAACGTGGCTAAATAACAAAGAAGTAAACATACCTAACTTTGATTGTGTCGTTCAATTCAAATGAGAAGATCAACAAGCTGGTGGTTTAGCAGTTTATCATAAGAGAGAAAATTGTACTCATGTTGTTACTTCTCATATGGAAGTGATTTATCGACAAACCGTTGGCAAATCCATGGGTGTTAGACCTTTTGGAGACATTTGTGCAGTTCAATGCCTTCTTCCTGATGGTCAAACAATATTGTTGGTAGTCATTTACATTTCACCTAACCAAAAGATTGAATAAATCATTGAATTCATCCATTTCATTTTACTTCCTTACACGATTGAAGGAGCTGCATTGCAACAATTTTCTCACAAGAAATGCGACCGAATACCAATGATACTAAGTGGAGATTTCAACATTAATTTTGCAGATACTCAAACCAAACCTTCAACTGATTTCCTAGAAAATAAATTTGGACTAATGTTAAATGCTTCTAGATCTGTATCAACTACTAATCATGGAACTATAATTGATGCTGTGTTTCAAAGACATTCACACTCTTTACAATCTCAAGTGTATGTATCATATTTTAGCTAACCCAACCCCACTGTAAGTAAATTACCTATTGAACATGTATTACAATCTCCAATTCAAGAAACTGTCGAAAAAAAATAAATGCTTTAAAATGTTAAACGTGTTTAGCTTCTTTTCATACTAAACTCCTTTAACCTCATCCAAGCCAAGGAAGTTTTCACATAAAATGTAGCATCTTTCGTGCGTACAGGGTACACACAGTGTTTTTTTTTTAATATGAAGTATAAATAATGCAGTATGATTCCAGCAATTAAATTGCCTTAAAAACTAAATACACGCTTACTGTGCCTTTAAATAATTATTCCAGGAGTGGGAAACATCCAGCCTGCATAAATATTCTATCCAGCCCACATAAATATTCTATCCACACTCACTGTAAATTAATTTTGAGAAAACAGCCTGCCAGTGTAAAATCAATTCTTCAATAGTTTATGGATAATTCTGCAACTTGTAATTGGATTGCACCTGTTACTCAACATTTTGATGTAACATATTTCATCCTGTGCTCGCAGTGAAAAGAAACACTTCTCATATGGCCACGCTGCTACTGTCCTTTTAGCCACTGTGCATCGCAGCATCAGTGTGGGTAGAGACCACTGTTTCCCAAAATGTAGTCCATGGCCCAGTACTGGTCCTTAGGAAATATATAAATAATTGCACAATCCTATTATTATCACGTAACATTCACAAAAATGGAAGGTGAACATAAATGTGAAACTAGTTTCATGTCTTTCTTCAAAAACTAGTAATATAATAGACTGGATGTTGAACCAGATTTGAGGATAAAATGTCTTTTGTTTCCAACATAAATTTGCTGTGTATTGTTAAAAAATATCATTGTTCACATTATTTCTCTTTTTAGTTATGTAAAAGTTATAAAAGAAAAACACAATAAATGATTTATTGTTATAA
The DNA here is from genome assembly GCF_048544385.1 of Mastigoproctus giganteus. Classification (NCBI taxonomy): domain Eukaryota; kingdom Metazoa; phylum Arthropoda; class Arachnida; order Uropygi; family Thelyphonidae; genus Mastigoproctus; species Mastigoproctus giganteus. The sequence goes on from NC_143575.1 coordinate 244,527,338, forward strand.
AGATTATACAAAGAGTTAAAATTTATTTTATTTATTTTTTTGTATATGAATTTATATTTTGAGCCAATAAAAAAAAAAAAATTCTGAAAAACTGGGTGCCAACTATACTAAAGTCTGTGAAACACAGACATATGCAGAACCAAGCCATCCAAGTTTTGTGTGATATCACAGATGCATAGTGAATACATTCAGTGCATACATGTGCTGCTTTTGATGTATATGTGTATTTCTTAAAACTACAGTTCACAGAATATACATTGTGGACAGCTCAAATAGATCAGCTCAAACACATTCCTACTCAGCAGGGAAAGGATAAGTTGCAACAAACACAGAGGACAACAGTTTTACGCTGTGTCAATAACATACATATAATAGTGGGCAAAAATTTATATTTAAAAAGGTAAATGTTTCCATTTAAGTTAAGAGCACTTTTAAGTTAAAAATACTGTAGATAACAAATTATTAAATATTTTATAGCTTTATTTATAAGTATCCACTGCAAGCAAAATTAAAAAAGTAGATTATGACAGATGAGCATTTCAACAGAATGATAAATAATTATTTTTTATAAAATATGAAGATAAACAAATATGTTTAACTTGCTCTGAAATAATAGCCATATGTAAAGAATATAATCCCAAAAGATATTATATAACAAAAAATTCAAATTATGAAAAATTTATAGGAAAAATAAACAGAAAAAATAAACAGAAAGAAGTCTTGTTAGTGCCATCAAACACTGCTTGTGAAATTAATAAAGATTCAGAAAATATCTGAAGGGAAAGTTGCATTACAAGATGAAAATAGCTGAAAAAAATCAAAAGTGTAATCAGAGAAAAATTTATTAAGAATGTGTTTCTGAAATTGGAAAAGAAGCCTTATTGAAAATATATTAGTTTATTTAAAAAAAAATATATGAAGACATATTAATGAAATGGCAATTTCTTTAATAGACCATTTTCAGGAACATTAGCACATATGAATAAGCTCCTATTTCTTCACCATGTCCATCTATCCGTAACAGAGGGACTCCCAGTGGATGGAATTTTCATGAAATTTTATATTTGGTTCATATAGAAAGATTTGTTGAGCCATCTATCCCAAGTTTCATGAAAATCAAACAAATAGAAATGTGGAAATTATCATTTCTTTCTTTCACACAGTTTGTATGGAAAAAAAGAAATTCATAAATTAAATGTATTTTAATGCAGTATTGCTAACTTTAGACTGTGTGTGTGTGTGTGTGTGTGTGTGTGTGTGTGTGTGTGTGTGTGTGTGTGTGTGTGTGTGTGTGTGTGTGTGTGTGGAAATTCTTTTCTACAATGAAATATACAGTCAAAATACTGATCTTATTTAACATACATTAATTAAAAAAGAATTTCTATATAGATACAACAGGGACACAGTTGCAAAGATTGCATTAGAATGCAAAATAAATTAAATTATTATATTAAAACTTATGATTTATAATAAATATTGTTTGTATAAATAATATAATAAATGTAATAAGTAAAACTTTGTATTTATTTTATTTTAATAATAAGATTAATATTTAACACACACTGCAATAATCCATTTTTATTTAAAATAAAAAAAAATTCAAGACAAAAATTATTACATAACACAGATAAAGTACAGCTCATCCCCACCATAGAATGCATAACACATGTTCCAAAAAAAAAACATGCTGAAAATGAAAAATGTTGAAATACATGCACAATTTCATATAACAGTCAGGGACAGGTTATTTACCCTATTTTCAAACTTATTTTTATCAATACATATTATGCTATGATTGGTATATAACAAACTAAACCTCAAAAGATTACTATACAAAAAGTTATCAAAATAAAGCATACATGAATAATATTTTTTCATTTGAAGGAAAGGGGGAGAGCTTGTATTGGGAAATTTTTTTTAAAGAATAAATGTAAGATCAGTTGCCTAGCTTGCTTTGTTATACTCTTTTAAAATTAATTTGTAATCACTCATTAGATCATCCAATTTTCTTTTGAACATGCAGATTTTTGATGTCCAGATTCATGTTGGAAACCATTTTTGCCAAAACTTTAAAACTTTCATTTTTATTTCAATATTTAATGTTTCTCCCCTTTTTGAAACACCTTTTTTTTTTTTTTCTTGCACTCACGGTTTACAGTACAGGTAGTAAAGATATCCTAAATACATACAGGAACTATATATATCAATATTTACAACAAAATATATAATAGATCAAAATATGCAATATGAACTCACAGTCAATCATAAACTGAAATGATGCTAGTGAGAATGTAATATGGTGGAGTATCAGTTTCATTCACGTAATTGTAGACAAGTATCAAATGAATATGCACATAACTTGATATGTGTGATATAAGATGCTGGATTGTAGCAGGATGAGCTGTAACTATAATATGAGATTTTTATTTATTTATTCTTTTTATTAAGCACCATACAGTAAATTTGGAGGGATCTTAAAAATTTAGGTATATATAAAAGTCTCAAAAAAATTGAATGGCCTGTATTTATTTTAAAGTAATTTCATGTGGTTTGCCACCCTAAAGGGTTGCTCATTCCTGTACTATATTGCGAATTAATACTGAATCACTCACAAAATAGTAACAATGATAAACAGTCTAAGAACAACTCTTTAACATGTAAAACAGAAAGAAATCAGCATTTGGAAATTATTAAGACAGGAGCAGCAAAATGTGCAGACCACTGCACAATAAAGGCGGAAACACACTATTATCACCTGACGGGTCTTCATGTCATGTCACTGTTTAGTGTAAATTGTGAAGTCGGCTGTAGGAGACTCATTACTGTAACCAGTGTTCTCCCCAGGACCTATCAAATCGGCGCATGCCTGGTGAATTTAACTGACCACCTGCCTAAAATTTAAGCGATTCTCGCAATACCATATGGTATTGCTCACTGATCTTGATCAATATTAATTCGAACATACTATGCAATCGAGATCAATGCAACAGTAGCATATATAATGTTAAATTATGCAATTAATTTTTGGTCTGGATTGCTTAAGTCACATTTATAAATAACAGAAAATTTTATAATATTGCAAAGTATTTACACTTCCCACCCGGCTAGTTCATAATGCCGCCCAGCTGCCAAAATTTTCTGGGGAGAACACTGTGTAATGTTACATATGTGTTGTTTTCTTTGGGGAAAGCTGAAGTGAAATGAATTGCCACAGTTTATTCTCTTCTTCAGATTTTTAAGATTTAGAAAATGCATGTGCTTTTCTTATAGCCGAGAAAACAAAAGGGAGTAAGCAATGGATACACGACATAAACTGGAAGAGAACAGAAAAAGGTGAATTGCATCATTTACTGCAGGACTTAGAAGAAGATGAAAATCATTTTAAGATGTACTTATGGATGAATAAAGAAGAATTTAATCTCCTATATAATCTAATTAAGGCTGATATACAAGGGCAAAACATGTAATTTCGAAATTCAATCAGCTGCTAAGGAAAAATCAGTTGTATGTTTAAAGAAAGTTAAAATACTGTAAGTTTTAATTTTAAATAAGGATTTATTATATCAAAATATAAAACAAAATTTTTTAATTAAATTTAATAACAACAAAAATCTACTTCTCAATGCTAAAAATTGAACTTGTAAGAAATTATGAGTTGTATAAATTGAAATGATCAACTTGTTCATCCTTTAAATTTGTTATTTGTAATACTGTTGGTCTATTTTTGAGCGTCTATGTGACTGTACATTTGCGGTGAGTATGCCGAGTAGCTGTTCAAAGTGGGGGGGGGGGGGGCGTTCAGAATAGGCATAGGAGCAACATTCTTGATGTTGTTGTTGATTTTCGAATATTCTTACTTGTGACTCAAAACAGCATTACTTACTTTTAATTTAATTTTCTATTAGCATTTCCTCTATTTTCCTCTTGTCAAGCTATGATTCAGGCTTTACGAAATTTCTGTTCTGACAGAAAAATGTGAATTCCTGAAAACGTGATTTGTCCTTGTAGGCCAACATATTATCTTGTGAATACCAAGGACAAAGTGTGTCTCCAAGCAATAAACTAAATGGTTAATATAGCTCCCACACATTTGACGTTTGACATGTTTACAAATGAGCTCCTGTGAGGTGATAGTAGTGTGTTTCTGCCCAAAGCTTCATAAGCCATACGATGACTCTAGCAGAATTGAAGAAAAGATACAAGAGCAAATTGGAAAAGACCAGATGGGTTTTAAAAAGGGGGTTGGGGGAGGTTGGCACAAGAGAAGCAAATATTTGCTCTGAACATACTGGCAGAAAGAGCAATTGAACACCAGAAAAATCCGTCTGCTTCATTGACTTTAACAAAGCATTCGACTGTTTGAGACATGATATCCTATTCCAGCTCTTGAAACTAAACATTGATCCCAAGGAATTAAGGATACTACGGCTATTATATCTTGAGCAAGAAGCGGCGATCACAGTAGAGGGAGAAAATACAGACTAGGTAGAAACTCAGAAAGGAGTGAGGCAAGGTTGTGTGTTGTCTTCTATGCTGTACAATCTCTATGCCAAAACCATTATAGATATAATACAATCTTGAGCCTAAAGAAGGAATTACTGTTAATCGTTCAGTTATCAGTTACGCAGATGATACTGCCCTCATTGCAACATCAGAGGTTTCGTTTTTTTTAGGAGCATTAGCAACTAAGGCCATATTGCTCCAGGATATGTGGTGGTCATTTCCTGACCTTTCCGCATCCTCCGTATTTGGTGGTGACGGGCTCGAACCCCGGTCTAATCAAGAAGCGTGTGCTACGTACTGCTGCTCCTTCCCACCTGGCTACGGAGGCGCCAATATCAGAGGAAAAGTTACAAATACTCCTCAACAAAGTTGTAACAGCCAGCAAACAGACAGGCTTAACAATTAATGCCAAAAAGACCAAATCTATGGTCTTTAGCAAAAATACCTCGCCTACAATCAAAATATACTGCGGCAACTCCCCCTTCAAACAAGTGAATAGCTTTAAATATCCAGGGAAGATCTTCACAAATAATAATGACCAGCGCACAGAAATTAGAAGCAGAATTTGTATGGCCCAAGAGGTATTTAAGAATCTTAAGAACTTCCTCTGCAACACTAAACTGGATTTTCAGAAAAGATATCGAATGGCCGAATGCTACACACACACAGAGCACTCTCCTATATAGATGCGAGACCTGAGTTGTGCAGAAAGTGGAAATCAGGAAACTGGAAGCCTTCAAGATGTAGATGCTCAGAAGAATGCTCAGAATTCCATGGACAGATCAGGTCACCAATGAGTGGGTCCTTAAGAGGGCAAGGACCACAAGAACACTACTAACTACAATTGCAAGGAAGACTGCCTACCTCAGGCATATTATAAGAGGCCCTCAATATAACCTGCAGGGACTAATCCTGCAAGGGAATATTAAGGACAAAAGAGAAAAAGGATGACAAAGGGAAAAAAAATGGTTGATAACATCAGAGTGGACAGGGGGTCTTTTGACACAAGAACTATTTCATAAAGCAAGGGATAGAGTTGGAAAAATATTATCGACAGGTTAGCAAAAGAAAAATAAATTTATGCTTATGTACATAGCTTAATTAATATACATACAATACTAACTAAACATCACACTTTGTAATCTATACCGATGAGCCAAAACATTATGACCAGTGAGCGAGTCGTTATGCAAATTGAAGCAACTGCAGGTGAACTACGGTGCGTGTGCAGACCGGAACATGGTATAAAAAACACATGATACTGAGTCCCGTTAATCAGTGTTACTCTTGTTCTTCAGATGGGAAAGGCACTTAAGCGAGTTTAGGCCAAATTGTAATGGCCAAATTGTAATGGCCAGACAACTGGGTCAGAGCATATCCGAAACGGCACGGCTGGTGGGGTGCTCACAGTCAGTCGTGGTTAGTACCTACCAAAAGTGGTCCAAGGAGGGGGAACCCACGAACCACCGGCGAGGTGTTGGATGACCATGGCTCACCAATGCTTGAGGTGAGTGAAGGCTCTCCCCGATGGTACGTGGCAACAGAAGGGCGACTGTGACACAACTCGCCGGTAATTGGAATGCTGGTGATGGGAGTAATGTGTCACAACACACAGCACATCGAACCCTGCTAAAAATGGGGCTACGTAGCCATAGGCCACTCTGAGTGGCCATGCTAAACACGGTCCACTGCCGACAGCACCTACAAAGGGGCACACAAGCATTGAAACTGGACTTTGAGTGATTGAAAGAAGGTAGTCTGGTCCGAAAAATCACGTTTCCTGTTGCACATGTGGACAGCCGAGTACGTGTGCATCGTTTACCTGGGAAGTGATGGCGCCTGGATGCATTGTGGGAAGAAAACAAGCCGGTGGCAGTAGTGTCATGCAGTGTACCTGACCAGGTACACCCTTTCATGGCAACGGTCTTCCCCTCTGGCGGTGCTGTCTTTCAGCAGGATAATGCACCATGTCACACTGCCCGGATTGTTTGAGACTGGTTCGCAGAATATGAGAAAGACTTCCAGGTATTGCCCTGGCCTCCAAATTCCCAGACATCAATCCCATCGAGCATCTGTGGTTTATATTGGAACAGTAACTCCAATCTGTGGGCCTCAACGACGGACCTTACAGAAGTTAAAGGATCTGCTGTTACATGTTGGTAACAGCCACAAGACACATTTAGAAATCTTGTAGCGTCCATGCCTCACTGGGTACGAGCTGCTTTGGCTGCATGTGGAGGACCAACATCATATTAGGTAGATGGTCATAATGTTTTGGCTCATCGGTGTATTATTCAGCACATTTATAATCTGATATTTGTGTTCACTGACTTTTTTTTTTGGAGTTGTAAAAGCTAAAACAGTAAAAAGTGATGTATCAATCAATAACAAAGAACACAGCACGCAGAAATTGAAACTAACACGATATGCACGCAAATGAGATACAGAGTAAAAAGATTCTGAACAGTTTTATTTTACTGTACTGTAGTTTCTCGTCTTTTAAAAGGAAGCAGAAATTTTTAACAATTGAATCAAAGATTGAGATTTTAAACACTTTCAAAGGGAGAAAGCAGGTCTTTGTTAGCAAAATTTTACATAGTTAGAAAGTCAACCATAACAGACATTAAAAACAAGGAAAAAATAAAGTTCGCATCAAGGCTTGATTCAGATGGTAGATGATGCAAAAAAAAAAAAATAAATAAATATGAGAACAGCTAATGACCCATTCCTTGAACATGCCATTTATTTGTGGTTCACGCAGAGACAAAGTTTAGGAGAACCCATATCTGGACCTACGTGAAAAGGTGCTGGATTTCAAAAAAAATTAGGTGGTCCCTCAGATTTTAAAGCCAGCATTTTTATTTCTAAACTTACTAAACTTTTTTTTTAAGGTCTCTAAAACGTATTTTTGATAAGTTCAAAAATCCGAACAAATCAGAAGTTCTAACTACCACCAGTCGATAATCAAACTACAATTAGTGCGATTATCGACTCTCTACTGTAATTACAAAGATTCCATCAGCCTCAGGTGCCTTGTTTGCTTTTATTTTCAACAATTTCTCTTCCATTTAAGGATACAAATACTTCTGATATTTTTATTCCTTAAAGCTTTTTCAAATGCAAAACAGATGCAAAGTAATTATTGTTTGTCAGAAATCCAAACAGGATCATCAATAGTAGTTCCATTCATATGGTGGGCTGATGCAATTAATCCCTTTCCACCTAAAGAATTCTTTGATACTTTTCTTTGCATTCTTAGCCAGAGACTTCTCATAATCTACCTTAGCTTGCCTAATCCCCCCCCCACAGTGATGGCTTAACTGCAGACTAGACTTACTGTAGGTTTTTGTGTCCCCTGCTAATTTATAATTAACCATGCATTTTTCCCTTTGTTACTAGTCTCATAAGTTCATTTATCCAACATCCATTTAGGCATAAACCTCAAACAATATCTCTTAGTTAGTATAAAAAAGCTTAGTAGGCTCTATGATTACTAACCTGAATGCTTACCATTTAGAATATGCAGCTGGTATCAACACCAGTGGTTGGCCACATTAAAAAGTTGTCTAAGACCATTGTAGTCACCTTCGTGAATGAAAAATCCCTTCCCTTTATCTTGACAGTAGGTATACCTTAAACTAGATTCCACATCAGTATATTATAATCACTGCTGCCTAGTGGTTCCTTTACCTACAGATGAAGTATGAAGAGTCACTGCTGCTAATCAAATCAAGAATAGTGCTTTCTCTTGTTGTCTCTCTAACATGCTGGGATAGAAAACAATCAACTATCAATCCAAACATTCAAAGCTTGACATGTTTGAATGTTTCCTAAGAACAGGGCCACTGCAAGTAGATAGGCGAGGTAAGTGTCGCTTACGGGTGGCAGTTCAGGACAGCGGCAAAATTTTTTTGACATATACAAGTTGGACCTCCATTTAACGAACTTCTTTAAAATGAAATTTTCTATTTAGCAATATTTTTTAAAATTTCCCTTGGTAATTACATTTAAAATAGTTTCTGTAGAAAAGAAAATTTCCATATAACGAACAGATTATGAGAGACTTAGCTGGGAATGCATTACAGTTCGCACCTCTGGCCTTCAGACAGTCGAGCAATTAGTGCTGCTACTAAGCACAAATTAAGAGTTAAAGGGATTACCAATCTGTAACTTAGTGGTAAAACCTATCCAACCACCTGTTCCACATACCCAGAAGTTGCACTAGTCCTGTACTGAATTTCTTTTGAAATAAATTCAGTACATGAAATTGCAGATTTACTTTAATTTTCTTATTATTTGGAGCTGTGTTCGGTGCCAGATTAAGGTAAAGGCTAGCAGGGCTCTTGCCTGAGGCACCAAAAACAGAAGAACGATGAGGCAAAAAAATAAAATAAATAAATAATAAAAAATATATATATATATATATCTCCTTAGAAAAAGGTGCTAAAAAATCTTTCTGCCCAGGGTGCCGAAATACCTCAGTCCGGCACTGTGTGTTTCATATTTATATTTCACAAGGTTGTGAAATATAAATATGGCTACAAATATGGATAATATGCAAATATAGATATGGCTCCAGAACATGGCTACAACCCCGTACTTCGACAAGAAAGAGTGGAAGAAAGCAGAGATAGGACGTGAAGGCAACTCCCACTCACTGCTATTCCCCTCTCTTCCTCGCCAGCATGTTACTGGGGGATGTCACGTGACACCACAATATGTCATAGCTGATTCTTTTTAAACTAACAAAAATTACCACCACATAAAATCACTACTACTCATTCTTCTCCTCCATACATTGAGACAATTTCACATGCATTAACAATGAGAACTGCTCATGCACGTCAACAGAAATGTTTCTTTTTTTTTTTTTTTTTTTTTTATTTCTGGGGCCTCCTGCCCCCACATCCTTGCTACTATAAAGAGAACCTGATACTAACAACTGATACATATACAATTACTGCGAAAAACATCAGATCGTCAAGAAACAACTAGAAAACAACAACAACAACAACAAAAAAAAAACCTCACCTGATCAGTCCTCGCATGTTTGATGAAGTACACTTCATCAAACATCCTCACTGAAAATATGCCATTTAACAGTCTTACATCTATCCTTCTGCAAACGGATGCCAAATACTAGAAATGACTAGCGAAACTAGTCATTTATAGTATTTTGCTAAGATCACTTATGATGAAAATAAAAATATGGATACAAGGAATCAATAACCTTAAAAATAACATCTCATAAGGTTCTTTGTTCAATTATAATTTGGCATGATATTTTAAATAAAATTAATCTGATAAGTAAAATTCTCAAAAAAAAAAAAAAAAAAAAAAAAAAAAGGATTCTGATATACACTACCCTACCATTAATATCCAGACACCTGCCTTTAGACAAAAAAACAAAAGCTTTTATTGTGTCATTTAATATTTTGTGCTGAAACCTTTTGCTTTTATGAAGGCCTTTAATCTTGGTGGCAACCAGCTTTTTAAAAATGTCAGGTGATATGTTCCTCCACTTGGCCTTTAATGCAGCCACCAGTTCAGCCTTGGTCTTTGGGCAATCTCTACCTGCAAGTACCCAATGATCCAATACATCCCAAAGATTCTCAATACAGTTCAGATCAGGACTCTGGGCTGGCCAATCCAACTTTTCCACACTCACATCCTCAAACCACTCTGTTACGAACCCAGTAGTATGGCATAGCGCATTGTCTTGCTGATACAGGTATGGGCCTTTCCCCGAAGTATTGCCATAATATTGGAGGTGCATAATTGTCCAGGGTGTCCTGGTATTGCACAGCATTCATGGTTTTGTCGATAACAACTAACGGTCCCAAGCCAAACCATGAAAGGAGCCCCATACCATGACACTGCCTCCACCAAACTTCATTGTTGGGAGGATACAATCAGGAAGGAACTCTTCCCCTTGATTCGGCTAATAATATGGCTGCTATCATTGACATTGAAATTTCGTTTCTAGATGTAAGCACTGTAAGGAAAAGATTGAAAAAATGCCATTTCGATTATGAAAAGTAGAGATGAAGCTATTCAGGATCAGAAACAAAATTTCAAAACTAATTTTTTCTTTCAAATTATGGACACAACAATTTTCTTGTTAACTGAAAGGTTTACAAATATGAAAGAACATGTAGAAATATTTAAAATGTTTTATAATATTTCCGAATTAAAAAAATGGTCAGATGAAAATTTATTAAATCATTGCAAAGATTTACATATTAAGTTAAGTGACACTGATCGTAATGAGTCAGATATTGATGGTTTAGCATTATCTGAAGAACTTAAGAGTACTTCAAATTTATATTGAATATAAATTTATATACTCCATTTGAAGTGTTACAATATTTTTTTAAAAACGATTTTATAGATATTTTTCCGAATGTAGCAGTTGCATTAAGAATTTTTCTAACTTTACCAGTTTCAGTTGCCGGAGAACGGAGTTTTTCAAAATTAAAATTAATCAAAAATCATTTATGATCGACAATGTCTCAACAATGACTCTCTAATTTGGCTATAATTTCAATAGAAAATTATCTTTTGGAACAAATAAGCATAAATTTGTATAATTTTCCTTTTATTTTATTATTGTATGATTACTGTGATTTAGAATTTAAAGTTTATTTTCAAAATGATTTTGTTATTTTTGTTTGTTGTTTCATTATATTATATGTGAGATATGTTGTAATTCTTTTCTTTTCAATAAATTAATAATAGTTATTTACACCTTATTTGATTATTTAATCCTAATATTTTGGAGCGGCAAATTTGATTTTGCTTACTGGCGGCACATAGGGTCGCAGCGGCCCTGTCTAAGAAACTCATTTATTCATTAACTGTTATAAATGTTATGAATTTTCTTGCTCGATTCTTGGAAAATATTCTTTTTTTTTTTTTTACCACATGTTAAATATTTCCTACATTTTAGCGAACAAATTCCTAAAGGCAAACAGCAATGTTTGAAATGATGCAGCAAAACATCTTTATAAATTTCATGACACAACTCAACAGTCATAGTTCCCAAATCCATGAATATAGGTTTCCTGTGAAACAACTTTTTCTAGAAGCCCACATGAAAAAATTACATGGGTTCATGTGATTTTTTCAATGTTCAATTCCAACAGTACTGCATTCTGAAGCATATGCAGTACTGTTGGAATTGAAAAACAAAAATCCATAAATATAGATTTCCTGTGAAACAACTTTTTCTAGAAGCTCACAAGAAAAAAATCACATGGGTTCAAATCTGGACTAACAGAGGTGGCCAAAAAATTATCCACAGTTGTGATGATCAGGATCAGAGTTTGATAATATGAGAAGTCCAAAAACAGCACGTAAAAAAATTAAAATATTAATTGTTTGTGGTATAGCACCACCTTGCATAACTTACTGGGTGTCTGCGAGAAGCGAGGTGCCATGAGCAGCAGAAGAAAGTCATTCTGAAGCATATGCAGTTCTGTTGGAATTGAAAAACAAAAATATTTTCCAGTAGATGCGAAGTGTCTCCCCTAGACTACAGGAAACAGTACGAAAGAAATGTCTTCTAATTTTTTGCTTTCAAATGTGGTGTGTAGATCATTTCACATGTCACTGAGTAATCACTAGAGGCTCTAGTTTCATCATACTGATTTGCTATGATCAGTCTTGTGAGGCTGCAGCACACGGATAGTTCAAAATGGTGGATGTTACAGATATATGTATCAAGCAAAGAGTGGTGATTGAATTTCTTACCAAGGAAGAAGTGACACCTATCGAAATCTATATGCATCTGAAGAATTTTTATGGTGACAATACTGTAAATGTGAGTACTGTTGGGTAAGACACTTAATAAGAGTGGGGAAAGTGACATTGTTGACAAGCCCCAAAGGGGCCGGCCAGTAATGTAAGTGACAATAGACAACAAGAGCCAGATCGACACGCTGATTAAAGAGGATGGCCACATCACAATGCACGAATTGTGTAATGCAGTAGGTATGAGGGAACCTACTGTGATAACCATCATAAAGGAACTAGACTACAATGAGGTTTGCAACCAGTAGGTCCTGAAAATGCTGACGCATCAGTATAAATAAGCCCAGAAAGTCATCTGTACGGAACTTCTCCGTGATAAAACAGTGAAGGAGAGGTTTTTCCTTTCACGCATAGTCACAGGTTACGAAACCAAGGCCCACCATTATGACCCTCAAATGAAGAGACAGTCAAAGGAGTGGCACCATAAAAATTCACCATGCAAGAAGCAGTTCAAAAGACAGCCTTCTGTCAGTAAAGTCATGGCAACAGTGTTTTGGGACAAAGAGGGGTCTTGCTAATGAACTTCATGGAGCTTGGCACCACAATCTACTTAGATCAATATGTGGAAACATTGAAAAAGTTGAAAGCTTGCATCCATAGAGTTCAACCAGACAAAAACCTTAATGAGGTGGTTCTTCTCCATGACAACACACAACACCAGTCTGAACACACGATGGAGGCCACTGCAAAACTGGGGTGCACTGTTCTTCCTCACCCCTCTCAAAGCCTGAATCTTGCACCTTCCGAATATTGCCTCTTCGGTTTGCTGAAGGATGCTCTGTGGAACCCATTTTGTGGATGATAACCAGATGATTGGATTGGAGTACAGCGTCATACTCAGAGATGGCGGATATGCATAGAAAATGAAGGTGTCTTTGTGGAAAAATAACAGTGTATTTATCAGTGATTAAGGATTCATTTATGTAAAAGGCATAGTTATAGGAATTACATTTTCTGAGGAAAAAAATAGGAGGCATTACTTTCGTACCATTCCTCGTACATAAGGCTATACAACATGATCTAGCCAAGGAGGGTGTCTTTGTGTGTGTGCCAGGTGCAGAGAGTGTCAAGAAATTAAGCGCCAACTTAGCATTCTGATGGGAACTATGAGAATTTGAAGTCCGGTAGATGCCATTGAAGATATTCAAAATGGGGGACCTATCAAGCTCTCAGCTGCCCAACTCAATGCCAGAGCTCACTCTTGTGCATCAGCCAACACAGTGGCAATCAACAAAGCAGAATGTGCTGGTCGCACAGGAGTTAGTTATTGTCAGTGACCCTACTGTCAGGGAGATGAGTAATATACTGTGTAAAAAGGATAGATGGAATAGGACCAGAGTATGTCTGCCACGAGCAAAAGTTGATGATGTTTTAGAGCAGATACCATCTTTTAAGAGCACAAAGGTGATATTGTTGTAAACGTTGGCACTAATGACATTAAGAGTAGGAGATCTGCAGACTTACTTAACAAGTACAGATCAATGTTGAAAAAAAGTTGTGAGTTAGGGTTAAATTTCAAAGTGTGTGCAATTCTGCTCAGACACAATAGGAGGGAGTACATGATGAGAGCCTTGTCAATTAATTCGGCACTGGAGAGGTTGTGCAAGGCTCATGAGGTAGAATTTTTCTCAGTGCGGTCTGTGCTTGTTCACATGAGAGACTGCTTCTATAGGGATGGGATACACTTAAATAGAAGGAGTGCAAGAATATTTGCTGATGCTATGGAGGCAGGGTTACGTGGGTCGGAAAACTGCTAGCTTGGGGGATTCACAGACAAAAAGATTAGCAGTAGCTGCAACTACAGGTGAAAGTGATTCTTACACTGCTTCTATGAGGGTGTGGTGCTGGGGTTTTCAGGGAATGGTGGGGTTCATCACAGAACAAATAAATACATGGCCCACGTTAGGGTAACTAAAATTAAGAATAGGTACATATATACTTGCATGTACACCAATTCTAGGAGTATAGTAAATAAATTTGATGAACTTGAAGTACTGGTCAGGATGTCAAAGGCAGATGTTATTGTGATATCAGAGATGTGGAGTCACACAGATATAAGCCATGCAGAATTGGAATTTGGGGAGTAAAATGTGCACAGAAAGGATGGAAGGGAGGAGGGGTTATGCTGTTAGTTAAGATACACATAAAATCTAAGGAAGTGCATCCAATTAATGCTGGTGGACAATGCAGTGTTGAGTCTGTTTGGTGTGAAATAAGCACTGGGAAAGCAAAAATGAGAGTAGGAGTGTGTTATAGGCCTAATGACTCTGATGAGTTCAATGAACAACTGTACAGAGAAACAGAGTGGGCCAGTAAATCAGATTGTCTAATAATGGGGGATTTCAACTTCCCAGATATTGACTGGAATTTGTGGGTTGGTTACTGGCACACCAGAAAACTTTTGTGGATTTACTGGATGAGTGTTTTCTACAAAAACATGTTAGAGAGGCAACCAGAGAGAGTAATACTCTTGATCAGCAGTGATTATTCATGCATTAAGAATTTGCAGATAAAGGAACTACTAGGTGACAGCGATCACAATGTACTAATGTGGGATTTACTTAAAGACGTAACTACCATCAGGGGTAAAGGGAAAGGTTTTTGCTTTTGTAGAGGTGACTATAGTGGTCTCAGACAGTTTTTAAATTTGTACAACCTGTACATCAATTGAACCAACTGATGATGGTATCAGCAGCAAATTCTAAATGGGAAGCATTCAAGGAATTACTCGTGGAAGCTACTAGGCTTTTAATACCAGTTAAGAAATACTGTTCAAGGTTTAAGCCAAATTGGATGTCAGATGAACTAATGAGACTCATGGTAGAGAAGAAAAATGCATGAGATGCATATAAATTATCAGGAGACACAGATGCCTATGGTAGATATACGGTAATCTGAAATCAAGTCACAAAGGAGGTTAAGCAAGCAAAGACAGATTACGAGAAATCTTTGGCAAAGGATGCTCAGAAAAGCAGCAAGAACTTCTTAAGTTATATAAACTCTAGAAGGGGATCAGATTGGTCCACTTGATATCGATGATTCAAGTGTTTTTGATCCTGCTCAGATAGCTGATAATCTGAATGAGTATTTTGCATCTACATTCACACAAGGAGTTATTAAGGGAGGAAAATGCGAGTTTATTAAACTGTAACACGGTGCTTAATGATTTTCTAATATCTGAGAGCAAAGTGGATGAGAAATTGTTGAAGTTAAGCATAAGAAAGGCACCCAGGGTGGATGGGATCTATCAAGTTATATTACAGGAGGTCGCAAAGGTAGTAAGCAAACCCTTAGCCATAATTATGAGAGCATTCTTGGACTCAGGGGAAGTCCCCCACGGACTGGAGATGTGTAAATGTATCGCCAAATTACAGACCAGTTGGTTTAACTTCTGTTCTGAGGAAAATAATGGAGTCACTTGTTAAAGATGCATTGCAGGATCATCTAGCCAAGACTGCGGTAATAATTCAGACACAGCATGGGTTTGTTAAGGGAAAGTCTTGTCTGACCAATTTGATTGGATACTACGATGTGGTCACAAAGAAAGTGGATGCAAAAAATAATTTTTATATTAGCATTAGTTGAGACATATGATGCAAGAAAGCAAGCTTGTAGAGCAACAGCCAAAAAAAAAAAAAAAAAAAAACCCCTTCCTATTTCACCCATCCAGTCACTCCAAATGTTTGTCTAGTTCGGTCTTAAATTTATTTAAGCTATCAACTTCCACAACAGCAGATGGAAATCTGTTCCAGCAATCAACTACCCCACTGGCTAAAGACAAACTTTGCAAATCTATTCAACAACTGTCTTTTCTCAATTTGAATCTATGCCCCCCTCCCCAGGTTCTTAGTCTGAGCAAGCGTGAGTATTCTATCAGCATTGAGCCTGCTCAAACCATTCAAGACCTTATACATCTCAATCAGATCACTTCGCAAGTGTCTAGTCTCCAGATGCTGCAACTTGCACAATTTTAGCCTCCCTTGCTAAGAGAACCCCTTTGTGCATTTCACCAATCTTGTTGTTCTTCTCTGTACTTGTTCTGCCAAAAGCTGCCAAACTAGAGTATTTTTCATCTACATTCACACATGAGAAGTTATTAAGGGAGGAGAATGTCAGAAGTTTATCAAACTGTAACAGAGTGCTTAATGATTTTCTAATAATTGAGAGCAAAGTGGAGGAGAAATTGTTGAAGTTAAACATAAGAAAGGCACCCCAGGGTGGATGGGATCCATTCAATTATATTAGAGGAGGCAGCAAAGGTAATAAGCAAACCCTTAGCCATAATTATAAGAGCATCCTTGGACTCAGGGGAAGTCTCCACGGACTGGAGATGTGCAAATGTATAGCCAATTCACAAAGGGAGATCTAAGGGTGACATAAGTAATTACAGACCAGTTAGTTTAACTTTACATTAACTTCTGTTCCTGGGAAAATAATGGAGTCACTGGTTAAAGATGCATTACAGGATCATCTAGACAAGGCTTGCAGTAATAAATCAGACACAGCATGAGTTTGTTAAGGGGAAAGTCTTGTCTGACAAATCTGATTGAATACTATGATGTGGTTACAAAGGAACTGGATGCAAAAAATAATTTTGATATTAGCATTAGTTGAGGCATATGATGCAAGAAAGCAAGCTAGTAGAAAATCAGCCAAAAAAAAAAAAAAAAAAAGCGAAAAAATCTGTTTGGCACATTGCCCTATTCCTGTTCTTAATTTTCAAACTCTTTGCATTCTATACAATGTGGTCATTCTGCTGCTATAGCACTGGTACCTACCTAGTCCTGGCTCACTAAAAGTTACATTGCAAAAAAAAAAAAAAAAAAAAAAAGATTACTGTCCATTTGGTGGTCTGTGGTGTTGTCTTCAGTTTCCGAATCTACAACTTTTGCTTCTTGTTCTTCAGATTCTACTGCCTCTGCTCCTACTACAGATGATGGCACTTAATGAAATGTTCTGTGGCATTATTTTTGATAATGTGCGGTACTTGACCATTACCTCTATTTTCCTTGACTCGTTTACTATTACATTATCCTCTACACGTGGGAGTCCTTGACTGGTGCAGGATATGTCTTCCAGCACTGATCTACATTGATAGTCCCTCATATTTTTTACTTTTATTTCGTAATTCTTCTCAGAGATTTTGTTTATTTGTATTTTATTTATTTTTATTTTTACTAGTTTTGGGGACAACAACAATAATAATTTTTTATTATTATTGTTGCTGTCCCCAAAACTAGCAATTTTGTTGATGAAGGGTCTAATTAAATCATGACTTGTCAAAGCTTCTCACACAGTCAATTTTGCCTTCAGTAGCTACTTTTCACATGAAGCTGGCAAGGAAGTTCTGTTGTCCAGAACCATACATTGTTTGTTCACATTTTAATCTAAATCACCATCTAAATGAAAATATGCTTCATCTGAAAACCAGATGCTGCATCACTGCATTTCTTTCACTCCCCATGGCAGGAATTGAAATCTCTGTTTATCACTTTCAGAAAGTTTATGCAAAACACTGTAATCTTGTATTCAATCTTGTAATTGCATTCATGAATAAAACACTGAAAACTTTTTCCAAGTTCAAGAGTTACTTTCTTGTTGACTTTCCTGAATTATGTTGCATCGCAATTTAGCTTCAGAATTTACTAGAAAATGACACAACAATTAGACTTTGTTTCGGTGGGGGGAGCACAGCTTTAGCTTACTGCTCAACTGTAAGGTGCAACTTATTTGCCATTTTGTTTACTGATGAGGAACAGGTAGGATACATAAGTATGTAAAGCATGTATGTGTGCATTTTACATGCTTTTGACTTACTCACTGCTGTTCTCTGCAGGAAATACTGCAGCCTACCATGAACCTTAAATTAAATTCAACTAATAGTTTAGTTTTACTTGATGATGTAATTTTATTAAAATTTTATGCATCAAACTGTGTATCAAATGTTACTTCATGCATAAGGATCACTACAGAAACCAAAGACCCTTGTATTATTGTTTTTCTTTCAATCTTGATGACTAACCCTTGAAAAAGTTTTAGGATTGATGTATACAACAACATAATTTATATCTATATTACATTACTTAGTTAACTGCTACACATTAAAAATTTGACACGTCACTTCGCTCTGAAAAACAGGAATATGTGCAATGATCCTCAGCAATACAGTACTGGGATCACTGAGGGGAAACAAAACCATAACAAACACTGTGGGAGAATGAACTCCAATGACAAATAAAATTCAGCTACATTCAGCAATGTAAAACATTTATTTGAATGTAGTAACACTTTCAGTAAATAAAATGAAATGTCATTTAGCCAATAGGCATACCAACCAACAAACCAATTTTATTTATATTTTGTGCATCACACTGTGTATCTAATGTTACTCCATACATAAGGATCACTACAAAAACCAAAGACTTGTATATTATTGTTTTTCTTTCAATTTTGATGACTAATCCTTGAAAAACACATGAAAAATAGCAAATTTTCATATATCTCCATCCAATTTCATTATAATGATATTTGTCTATAATTGGTTTCAGTCTTTTCAAATTAAACAAGCTATTCACAAATCCCAGGACTCAATTTGGATTTCAAATTTCATTGTAGGTGGGGGAGGGGGACAACAACGTAGCATTTGTTGAAATTGTTGGTAGCTACTTCAAAATACATTGCATTTAGAATAATGATATACAACAATGATATACTGTAAATGTTTTGTTTTGCTTGACATAAGTCAAATTTCTAACCTTTTTTTTTTTTTTAAAAGACAGATTGTGATGTAGCATGACTAGGAATCATGACCAAAACTTTGGTGTGTCACAAATTTGGAATATCTCAAAGCCCTGTGATATAAAGGTAAATTATACTATAATCATTTTTCTGACTAAAAAGGAATAATTCATTAGAATTTACATCAGGAGGTCATACTATTAATAAGACTATCTACTCAGAAATCATTAAATGCTTAAGTGATGCAATTGGAAGGAAAAAGCCCATCAGAAGATGCAGTCAAAAGGAAAAAGACCATCAGAAGGAAGAGGGGTTTCCCCCCCTTTGTTCTGTGGGTAAGGAAAAATTGAAAATTACTCAACGATAATGCTTCTGCTCATCGTGCGACAATTTATGAATACCAAAACCTTCCAAAACCTCTCTAAGGAAAAAGGTATGTTCTCCTTGTAGACGAGAATTGTGGGCACAAATATAAAATCTCAGGGAATAACAGAAGACTGGATCTTATAAAGTTCACCTTCAGGCAGTGAGTTGTTGAATAATGAAATAAGTTGCCTCCTAATGTGGTAGAGACAACAAGCCTGGATAACTTCTATGCAGAATTGGATGGTTCTTTATGGGAATAGTATAATATTCTGTTTTATGTTATTTTTTATATATGCAGAAAAAGTCTGCTTCCTTGCATCATTTGGCCTTGCTAATAGTAATACTTGTATACTAACTATCTTACATCTTCCTCATTTACCTGACCTTTGTATCATATGATTTCTAATTGTTCTTAAAACTAAAGCATTCACCAAAGAGAGGAAAACAATTTTCTGGGAAGCAGAAATTATGGTACCATGATAAATGCAATAAAGGACTTTTCATTTAAAAAAATAATAAAACTTTAAAGAAACTAAGGATTTGGTATTAATAATTAATAAATATATAAATAAATAAATTAACATTTATACTCTGGGTGGCTGGGACAGAGGAGTTTATAACTTCATTAAAATTGTTTTATTGCACTAATTTAACAGCACAACAACTAAAAATGGGCTGTTCACTTTTTTGGACATGTAAGTGTTTGGTCTCATAATGCAAAAACTTGTATAGATTATCCCAGGACAACAGCAAGCCCCTTTCTACTACTGCCACTAATAACAACAATAATATTCAGCTGGTGACACATCCAAATTTTAATCATGATTTCCAGTCACAGAAGATGGATTCTTTTTCTATATAATATACATATTATATAGAAAAAGAAAACGATAGAGTGGCATTTTAACCTGTTATAGCGTTGGCAAACTGTTGAAAACTGTTATAAACCGCCAAAATTTTGGCCATCGTGCATTTTGATTTACTGCCATTTGAACATGTTGTCATTTCCATTATTTGAGTTTAGCAATTTGACTACTCTATAATAATATGGTTCCAACACAGGTCAATTTGTAAATGTTCCTTTTTCATTGCATATCAAAATGTACAATAAGTGCAATAATAAGAAGCATTCCAATTTACAGTCACATGGAAAGGAAATAAAATTTAAAAACAAATTATCTAACACTCACAATTGGTGATCAATGTGGACAGACTTAAAAAATTTTTTTTTAATTATGCACTTTTAAATAATATATAATGATACTAAAATTTAAAAGAGTTCCCTTCAATTTACCTCTCTTGTATACTCACCCAAAAGAGGAAGAAGGATGGGATAGTTGTATGGTAAAACAAAAAGGTTGACACATGTTAAACTAGTACTGGCCTTCAAATATCCAAATGGATGACCAATCTCAGTGCTTTTATGACTGTTACATACAAAAACCTATAAAAAAGATATAGCTGCAATCATGTGATTTAGCATAAATTATTCATTGCTTTATTCAGATACCTTTTTTTAACATAACTACATTTTTTTAAAAATGTATAACATGTATGAATACAAAATATTTTTAAAAATTGGTTTATAAAACATGTTTCATTTTGGAATTGTTTTTGCAGCATATGCATGTTCAATATACATTAATTGTAATGAATCACATTATTGTCAGTTAGTTAATGATGCTGAAAAAAACAAAGAAATATAAGTAAACTGCAACTTACTTTTGTTCTTAACATTTACTAGTTTAATTGTAGAGCTGTCTGATAATGTTAACTTGGTAAACCATGCCTGCACTAGAAAGTTAATAAAATGACTACCTGAAACTAGCTTTAAACATATAAGTCTCAACACATGGTTTCCATTACATAAACTCTAGGGCACGCATATGTTTACATTCACCCAGAAACGTATAGATGGTGGAGAATGCTGGAACGGCTGAATGAAACTTAAAAGGGTTTTAACTGTTTATTTGTTTCTGTAAGACGAAATCCTTTGGTTTTAGTGTATTGAATATTGCTGATACATATGGTTATTGTCTTTTTAACCACGAGTCTGATACAGTCTAATGAGCATTTTTTTTTTTTTTTTTTAAAGATTGCACCTATTAATAGAAGCCAACAATATTGGCTTCTATTAATAGGTGCAATCACTTGGCTTCTATTAATAGGTGAGTGAGGCAAGATATATATATAGTAAACCCTCGATTTAACAGACCCCAATATAATGGATTTTGGATTTAACGGACTGGACAAATAATGTACAGTAATGTACATATTAATCTCGACCATATTATTTTTTTTTAGGTTATACAAAACTTCAGTGTTATTATTAATTAAAAATTAATAATAATTACCTTTTTCCATTATTGTTTTGATAATTACCTACTTTTATTTTTATAATCAAATTCAGGAAATTGTTTTTTATCCTTTCTGAAAACATGTTCAAATAGCTGTTTTCCCAGATTACAGATAAGAGCAGGTGATGACTTGCAAGCTGAATGTGACTCGGAACACTAAACTGCTGGTCTACCAACTCGCTTTGTTTCGGTCTCCTTCTGCCTCAACCTATCATGAGGTCAGGTTGTATACAGAGTGTTTCTGTGATTTCTGAATTGTGACTTTATTTATTAAATAATTTTGCAATCCTTACAATTTAAAATGGCATCAAGTGATAGAGGAATTAAAATAAAGCATGTGAACTTAAATGTGTATACAGAAATTAGAGCTAATTGAAAAAATTAGAACACGGCATCTCAGTAACAAGTGTTTGTGAAATTTACGGCATAAAAAAACAAATTGTTTCCGATATCCGTAAATCAAAGGCTAAATTGCAACATAATTTTATATTGTACAGTACTGTATATTGTATTAAAGCTTTTTTTTACATTAAGAACAATAAAAAATGCCCCCCCCCCCCCAAGGTTACATTTGATTTAACGGACTTTCGGCATTAACGGCCACCCCTTTAATTACTATGCATAATAAAAGAAATTCTCAGACTCTTTGAAAATTGCTTTTATTATGCATAGTTATGAAAGAAATAATAAAGGTTTGTTTAACACACACACACACACACACACACACACCACTCAAAATTGCGCAGGTTGAAAAATACAAGGTAAGCCATTTTTGTTAATTTTCTTAAAGTGAATGTGGAAAACCTGAGATATATTTTGTTTAATCTCTGTTCTTCTGCATAAATGTCTACTTCTGCTGGCGTATTAACCAGTTTAGAGAACATGTATAGACAGTCTAAATTTATCTAGACTACGTCAAAGAAAAAATGCAACGTTCACTTTATGACAGATATGTTCAGATCAGGGATCCTCACTAGGGGTGATACTGCCCCCAAAGGGACAAAAATTGGTTTTGGGAGGGGCAAAAAATCATGGGTATTACAATGGCTGGTGGCCCTCAAGTTCAACCCTACCTGACATCTTATTCCTTAATATTTAATTTCTCTCATTGGATTTTCTTTTACCCTGAGACAACTGATTTTTAACATATAGGTATATTATATTAGAAGTGAGTGAGAAATTTTGATAAAAGAAAGATAGTTGGCATGATTTAATTCAACCACCTTTGCACAGGCATTAAATGCCTAAGTGCTTTCAGAGGTAATGTCTCCGAAATACTTGCCGTTTGCACCTTTCCGACAGCTGCGACCTTGGTGGTGTGGTTTATTTACTTATTCTTTTGTTTCATTGGTCAATATATGAGGATGTGTTTCAGTCTATTGTTTCTACTTTCTAAGCAACAATTAGTATTGATTTATTGTTTCCTCGTGGAAGTTGTTTATTTTTGATCCGCAGTGCTTTTGTGAGTGATATGGGCTATGAGAGTTAAATATAAATAATGTATATTTTATTATTTAATTTTTTGTAGTTATTCAATCCATCACAATCATGTCAAGTTGTGAAAAGAAAACGTTTCGACAGTATCTGGATGAATATCTAACAGTTTTATTGAAAGCCCATTCCACTCAAGACCATGTGTCTTATGTGTAATAGTTCTTTTTCAAATGAGGCTATGAAATCATCAAGACTTTTAAATCACTTAAAAATTAAACATCCTTATAAAGTTGGTAAACACAACGAATATTTTAAAAATTTAAAACAGAATTTTGAGCAACGTAACACTGTTACTTCCTTATTTAAGAAAAACACACAAAGAAATGACAATGGAATAACTGTGTCTTATAAACTTGCTTAAATCATTGCAAAAACTGGTAGTGCCCATACAGTTGCTGAGACTGTGGCAACTGTATGAGCACTACCAATTAGAGCCTGTAATTTCAACAGTGATGCATCAAAATCCTTCCAGTACAGTCAGTTCTGCTATACTGCACATTTTCACAATGCGACTATAATGTGATTTTCGCGTTGGCTCATGCACAATTTCGTCTGCGAGTAACACCAGGTGAATGTAAAACCCAGCACCAAGCTTAACGCAGCAATACATACATGTTCACGAAGCTTAAAAAATATGAAATGTCAAATGTGTGAGAGCTATATTTCCCATTTACTGTAACTGTATTGGTCGGAGACACTGTTATCAAACTTATCATTCGCTGTGTTCACAAGATTTTCTGTTAGAACAGAAATTTCATGAGATGGGATAGCATGAGCAGAGGAAACACATTTCTAGAGGACACTACCATAAAACAATAAAAACAATTTTCAGTTCGTGAATTGGGCATTCCTGTTACTACAATCGAATTATAAACGGGTAGCAAATTCGATCTTATTTGCATTTGCAATAATACTGATAGCTGGAATTCTGTAGGTTTTTACATAATGGTGAGATGTGTTTTCCCTTCCTCTTCAATCATATAAAAAACATAAATAAATTTTCAGAATCTTCTCTTTTGTGCGTGCCATGTTCGTCTTTATTGACTGCTCATCTTTTTTTTTAGTGTTTTAAATTTTACAATCCAAAAAAAGAAAATGTCAGTGAATAGAAATATCAACCAAATAAACTTCGTATCTTGTCAAGGTAAAGTGCTATATTTACTGTAATATTTATTTATTTATTAGAAATTTAAGATGTTTAAACCTCTGTTAGCAATATTATTGGGTTTCTAACTTTTTTTTTTTTTTTTTACTGTTTTACTTACCAGACTGAGTGTTTTTTTTTTTTGAGTGCTATACCCCTATCCCTATTTTTCCCAATAGTCCTGTTGTTTTTAATGCGCAAAATACCATAACGCAGAGATTTTTTAGGAACACATGTACCGCATTATAGCAGAACTGACTGTATTTTAAAAGCACTGCCATTGAACAATTCAATTCGCAATTAATGAATCGATGAGATGTCAATTAACATCGAAGAGCAGCTAATTGACAAACTAAAAATGACAAAATTTTCTATTCAGATTGATGAAGCCACAGCTACTAACAATAAGGCCCTTCTAATGACATTCGTTCATTATTTCGATGACGATTGTAAATTTAAAAAGGTGATGTTGTTTGTAAAATCTATAGAAACAGACTGTACTGGAGCATCTATTTTTGCTGCTGTAAAAACATGGTTTGATGAAAAATTTGGTAATTTGATAATGAAGAACAGTATGTGAGGCTTCTTTTATATACAGAAGTCAGATGTCTTTATAAAGGAAACTGTCTAACAAGATTTGTAAACCTTTTTGATACGATAATTAGTTTTTTAGAAACCGAAGGGGAGACAGATTTAGCAAAAGAGATCAGCTTATACTATATGGCTTGGATTTTTCGAAAACTTAATGAAGTATCACTTCAACTTCAAGGGAAATTAATTATGGTGATAGACTGCAAATGCGTATTGCAAGCCTTCAATGAAAAACTGGAAATATTTGAAAGCAATTTATTGAGAAAACAATTTCATAGTATGCAACAGTTAGCTGAAATCAATGAATCTCTCACCGAGAATGATCTTAAGGTGAAATGAAAAACAGATTTTCAGATTTATTTTCTTTTGAAGTGAAGCCATGGATGTTAGATCCAATTGGATGTGATTTTGGGTTTGGTAGTGAAGAAATTCATTAAGAACTCATTGAATTAAAATGTGACGAAGAATGCAAATATAAATTCAAAAAATGTGGAATGGCTGAGTTGTGAGGATCAAAAACAACTAAACTTCTTTATCCAACAATGTGGTCTGAAATGGCCAAAGTACTTCTTTGTTTTCCAGCGGCTTACATGGTTAAAAGTGGTTTTAGTTCAGTAAATAAAATATTAACAAAGAAAAGAAATAAAAATATATGTTTAAGAGGAGACTGAATTAAACTTTCTAGCATTATGCCGAACAT
Source organism: Mastigoproctus giganteus (assembly GCF_048544385.1). Taxonomy (NCBI): domain Eukaryota; kingdom Metazoa; phylum Arthropoda; class Arachnida; order Uropygi; family Thelyphonidae; genus Mastigoproctus; species Mastigoproctus giganteus. The sequence goes on from NC_143575.1 coordinate 244,553,043, forward strand.
TGAACTTTTAGCTAAGAAACATCAGGCTCAGGGATCCCATTGAATAAAAGGAGTAAGTTTTAAGTAAGTTTTTTAAGGTATAAGTATTTTCTTGTTTAAATTTTCATGGAGGGTGATTAGAAAAAAAAAAAATTGTCTAAAAAAAGCACTTTAGGGGGCAATAATTAAAAAAAGGTTGATAAACATTGGTTTAGATTTCAGCAGATTTGGTATCAGTGTCTTTCCTCTAACATGTTCAAGTTCCAATACTATGTCTGCAAAGTGCTTTTTCATATTCTCAAACCATGGATAGTTGTGGACTCACCTGGCCATGCAGCATAAAGCAACCAACAAATATATACCAGATAGAACTTATAGTTCTATTTCAGTTATGTTCACTCACACTCCCCCCCCCCCAATAAGTTGAATGAATCTGATTTATATATATAATTTTTTAAGTCCATATTTGTCATTATTCTCATTACACTGTTTGTTTGTGATCACATAATGGTGGTCTACTTAATTCTGGCAAGGATATTGGGAACCTCAGTACAATTAAATTTATGTGGGCTGGTAATTGCCAGAGTTTATCGCCATATAGTAATATCAGGATAATAAATGCACACCATAACTGGCAATCGATATAAAAACCTTTATTCTGGCTATAAGAAGTGAATTAGCATCTATTCCCTTCGGCCTATATATATATGGCTGAAGGGATTAGATTATTCGTATTTTATTGCAAATACAGTCGATTCCAGTTATTTGGGACACATTGGGACTAGTGCATTTTGGCCCGATTAAGCGGCTGCCCCAATTATCCGAAGTTTCACATAAAAAAAGTTAAAAATACAATGCTCCCCCCCCCTTTACAATTGGTTCACTGTACAACCAAATCACGTTATGATGGAGTCACCATAGTAAAGTACTGTTCACTATAAAATGTGTAGTGAGTGCTGGTCATTGTGATCACATTTGTGAATTGAATTTTAATTCTATTAAACAGCGATTCTAATTAGCGAAAATAGGAGAAGTATTATCCACACTTTTATTATGCAATAAAATACGAATAAATAAATATATATATATATATATCATCATCATCAGCCATTTTCAATCCACTGCAGGATGAAGGCCTCTCCAGCAACTTTCCAGTTCCTTCTGTTTTGAGCACTGGCCATCCATTTACTACTCAAAAACTCATGAATTTCATCTATCCATCTCCGCCTTTGTCTTCCAGGTTTTCTTCTAGCTCCTCTTGGGTACCATTCTGTTGTTTTCTTAGTCCATCTGTCATCGTGTCTTCGAGCTATGTGTCCTGCCCAAGACCATTTTAGTTCTTTAGTTTTGATCAGAATGTCCTTTACTTGAGTTTGCTGCCTAATCCATGTGTTTCTCTTCTTATCTAACAGTCTGATTCCCAATCTAATTCGTTCCATTCTTCGCTGTGTAGTTCTTAACTTCTCTTCCATTCTTTTGGTGAGTGCCCAAGTTTCATTTCCATAAGTCATGGTGGGGAGTATACATTGATTCATTATTTTACGTTTCAGACAAACTGGGATATTGCTCTTCAGTATGTGACTATATTTCCTGAATGCTATCCATCCAAAATTTATTCTTCTCTTGACTTCCAGCCATTTATCATTATTACAGCTAATAACTTGTCCCAGATAAGTATATGACTCCACCTTTTCAATTACTGCTCCTTCAATCATTATTTCCCTTTCCGTGGCATACTTGTTCATCATTACTTTTGTTTTAGCCATATTCATCTTTAGTCAAAAATCCTTACTAACTGTGCATAACTGATTAAGATTTTCCTCTAATTCTTTGGGATCATGGCTTATGACCACAATGTCATCTGCAAATCGTAAATGGCTTAGGTACTCTCCGTTCACATTGACTCCTTTCTGCGACCAGTCTAATCTTCTGAAAGCTTCCCCAAGGGTAGCAGTAAACAGCTTCGGAGATATTGTGTCTCCTTGTCGAACTCCTTTCTCGATTTTAAATTTCCTACTGTGTTTGTCTAGTCTAATAAAGGATGTAGCACTCTCATATATTTTCTTCAAAATCATAATATATGGAGTATCTATGCCTTGTCTTTCCAGTTCCCAAAACATTGCCTTATGCTGTATGGAGTCAAATGCCTTTTCATAATCCACAAATGCCAGGCATAATGCCATTTTATATTCATTTGCTTTCTCCATTAGCTGTGATATTACGTGAAGGTGATCCATAGTTGAGAATCCTGTCCTAAAGCCAGCTTGCTCATTCGATTGATTCTCATCAAGTATTCTTTCTAATCTGTTAGTAATGACCCTTGTGAACAACTTGTAGATATGGGATAACAAGCTAATTGGTCTATAATTTCCAATTTCTGATTTATCTCCTTTCTTATGCAGCAAAACTATGATTGCATTATTCCACTGCTTAGGCATCACACCTTTTCTAATGCACTTTGTGAAGAGCCTTGCCAGTTTTTGTGTTATGTCTCTTCCTCCCAATTTTAACAACTCTACAGTAACTTCATCTTCCCCCGGGGCTTTCCGATTCTTCATTTTCTTCAAAGCATGTTCTACCTCATCAGGAAGAATATTGGGTATGTCGTATGTGTTGCTACTTTGCAATCCATCTTCCCCACTGCTGGTATCATTCCCTCGCTCCTTGTATAATTCTCTATAGTAGTCTTCTGCTTTTTGAATTATGCCTTCTCTGCTGTTTATAAGTACACCATCGCTATTCTTCAGTTTCAGTATCATTTGTCTTTCTGAATTACTGCTCATGGCTGCTGATTTAAATCCTTTGTTTTCCCTTAATGCTTGTTCTACTTTTCTTGTGTTAAATCTTCTAATGTCCTCTCTGAGTCTCTTTCTAATGGCTTTGCATAACTCAGTATACTCAATTTTCTCCCTGTCAGTGTTTTTCTTGCTCTTCATTTGTCGTCTTTGGTTCATCATGACAAGTGTTTCTTGACTAATTTTTTCTTCTTTGGATTTCTGTTTCCCTATAGGTTTCTTGGGCTTTATCACTTTCAGAAAGTTGTAATATTCCTCGTCGATATCTTGGTCCTGAGCAGTCTGCAGAAGCTCAAACTTGTTCTTAAGTTCCAGTACATACTGCTTTTTCTCCTCCTCTGTTATTTCAAAGACCTTTGTATTATTTACTCGAGTCAGTTTTTTCCTTTCCTTTCCTACATCTATATCAAGTGTACATCTTACCATTCTGTGATAACTTCCAACATTTACCTTATTCAGGACGGTAACATCATTCACAATATATCTTCTGTTAGTGAGGATGAAGTCGATTTCATTAGTTGTTAATCCATTTGGACTCTTCCATGTCCACTTTCTGTTCACCCTTTTCTTGAAAAAAGTGTTCATTACTGACATTCCTTGAGATTCTGCAAATTCCACAAGTCTTTCACCTCTTTTATTTCTTTCACCAATTCCAAAATTTCCTATAGTTCCTCTTTCTGCGCTGTTTTGCCTTTTTCCAACCTTAGCATTGAAGTCCCTCATAATAATAGTGTAGTCGGTTTTCTGCTCATCTAGAAGACTCTCAATTTCAGTGTACATTTCTTCAACCTCTTCATCATCATGGCTCGATGTTGGTGCATAAATCATTATAATCTTTAGCTTGTACCTCTTAGAAATCTTGAGTATTAGTCTTGATACCCTTGGTGATGTACTTTTGAATTCCAAAATGTTGTTTTTAAAATCTTTATGGACCAGAAACCCAACTCCATCTTCACTCCTTTCACTGTTTCCATTGGTGTACAGCAGATTTCCACTTGATAAACTTATAAGTGATTCATTTCTTCTTCTTGTTTCAGCCAAACCGATGATATTCCAATTCACATTTTCTAATTCCTTTTCCAGCTCTAATATCCTGTCTTCACCGATGAGTGATCGTACGTTATAACAGGCCAAGTTCAATTTCCGTGCATGGCAGCCTGGTCGTACCCAGAGATTCTTAGCACCCTCTGCTTCCACTCTGATCCTCTCGCTGCCGTAAGAGGGAGAGTGAAAGCTGCTGGGGACTGAGGGCCATTTGTATTGTTGTGCTCTCATTGCTGGAGGGTTTGGTCTTTTCCTCTTCACGCTGACCAGGCATCTTGAAGAGAACCACTCTACACGTTCGTTGCCACCTAAGTGACATAACAGGGCTTACCATCGAGAAGGTGTGCATGAGTGGATTTTAGGGAGGCAGGTCAACCGGACTTCTCCTAAATCTTCTGTAATAGAGAGATATTGGATCCATCAGTGTTTCAGGCTGAGTGTCTGATAACACACAGGATACCTGTTCCCCTCTAAGCCCCAAGCCTATATATATATATACAGGGTGTTTCAGTTAAACGTTTCAGAACTTCTAAGAGGGGTAGGGTACATCCTGACAACTCGAAATCATATAGCAATGTGGGGTCGGAAATGCTTTCCTGAAGCGGTGTTGTACACAGAAGCACCATAAAGAAAAGAGACCGTAAGTGAGAAATCGTTTTAATAATACATGAAAAGAAGCAAAAGGTACATGGATTAAAGTAAGTGTTCGAAGTTTCTTCCACGGGCTACAATGCACGCCTCACATCTCCGACGCATGGACATCCGAACATTCTGGAATACTCCAGGCAGCGTGTCCAGACACAGCAACCGGAGGATTATGCACCTCGTATTGCTTTCGTACAGTGGTACCTTGGAAAATGTGCTACAAATCCCCTTTTTCCTGCTGAAGTGTTGTTTTCCGATGAGTCATCCTTCACAAGGGAAGGAATTTTCAACACGCATAACGACCATATCTGGGCTGTCGAGAACCCGCATGCAATACGACGTCGTGCAGCACAGATTCGATTTTCGGTCAATGTATGGGCCGGTATTATGGGAGATCACCTCATCGGACCTTACCTGTTACCGTGTCGTCTAACCGGACCTATCTACTTGATCTTTCTGCAGCAAGTATTGCCACAACTTTTGAGAGATGAACAGATTTCTGCATCGACGCAACACACAATGTGGTTCCAACACGATGGAGCCCCTGCCCATTATAGCAGAGATGTTCGTAACTACCTGGATGTCACATTTGGTCAACAGTGGATCGGACGTGGTGGTCCCGTGCGTTGGCCTGCTCGGTCACCCGACCTATCATGTCTTGATTTTTATTTCTGGGGTCATATGAAATCGCTAGTTTATGACACCCCTGTTGAAAATGCTGAGGAGCTGGTTGCAAGAATCGCAGTAGCTGCCGAAGAAATTCAAAATTCGCCTGGGGTATTCCAGAATGTTCGGATGTCCATGCGTCGGAGATGTGAGGCGTGCATTGTAGCCCGTGGAAGAAACTTCGAACACTTACTTTAATCCATGTACCTTTTGCTTCTTTTCATGTATTATTAAAACGATTTCTCACTTACGGTCTCTTTTCTTTATGGTGCTTCTGTGTACAACACCGCTTCAGGAAAGCATTTCCGACCCCACATTGCTATATGATTTCGAGTTGCCAGGATGTACCCTACCCCTCTTAGAAGTTCTGAAACGTTTAACTGAAACACCCTGTATATATATATATATATATGAAAAGTTTCTGACCTAGCATAGAAAGAAGCCATCTGGAAATTAATCAACTTTTATTCAATATAGTCAACATGTGAAACAACATCCCATCATCTTTTCTAGACCCAATATGTAGACCCCACCATCTTGGTCCTCTAACCACTTCTTGACAACATGAATAATGCAATTATTTGTCTCATAAGTGTCACCCTCATCATTTTTTTTTTTTTTTGTGCAGGTAACACTTTCACACCCAGATCACCAAACAGCTCCTTTAGACTCCTATCTAAAGGTACTATAGCTGGAGATTAGGGTATATGTGGCAACAAGATATGAATTGTGGCAACAATTCATAATTTAAATAGTTGATTGCCTCTGCAGTCAACTCTCACAAGCCTTGTGAGTGAGAGTTGACTGCAGAGCATTGTCAAGAAAGAGAATCACTCTTGTGTGTTTCCTATGATATTTGGCATTTAATTGCTCATGAAATTTCAGTAGCAATGAAGAATAATGAAAGGAATCACTTCTTTGTTCCAAAAAAAAAAAAAAAAATTGATGTTTCACCTAGGTAGCTGATGGTACCTTCAAAATTTCTTGTGGCAAGAAAATCCTTTGTGATGTCACTACACAACTTGTTATTTCATTTCTAAATCACAATAATGAATCAGAATTTCACACATAGTCATTGACTGACCAATAAAACGTTTTTAATCCTGAGTAAATTTCACAAGCAATGTATGATTTGCATTCAAGTTATAAGGTCTCCAAATTTATTTCTCATAAAATACACAAGATACAGAGGAGACACTTGCCTCACTTTTCAAGTCACTTAGAAGCTGCACACACTTTTCACACCTGTTCTTCCAAGCTGTGAAAAAAGCTTTCTTTGGAGGTATGTTTGGCCCAACACACATTTATTTATTTATTTATTTATTTTATTTATTTATTTATTTATTTTGTTTATTTATTTATTTTTTTTTTTATTGTTTATTTATTTATTTATTTTGTTTATTCTTTTTATTTATTTATTTTGCCTGTAAATGGCAGAAGCAGTTGCTTGTCAGCTAGGAAATCTTCATCCATGAAGAACATACATCATCATTGAGGACAACCAAAAGTCACAAAGTGCAAGGTCAGGTGAGTATGGAGGATAACCTCAATATTGTTGTTTTTTTTTCCCCTAAAAAAAAAGTTTGCACATTGTCTTAATGGAAATGAATATGATTCAGTCTTATGAACTTAATAGACATTTAAGTTCTGGGAGGAAATTTTTCTTTAGAATTTCTTCATATGAGTTTCCTATCACCGTAGTGCCCTTGGGTATACAATGTGTAAGGATTATTCCATCAATATCCCACAAAATAGCAACAATCATTTTCTCTGCACTTGTAGCAACACAGATCTTTTTTGGATGGTGGTGAATCAGTGTGCTTCCACTGGGAAGACTGATGTTTTGTTTCTGGATTGAAGAGTGAAATTCATGTCTCATCTAACGTGACAATTGAGGAAAAGAAAGATCCATTCAGTGCAGCATCTTGAGTGAACATTGCTTCACAAAAGTTGGCACAATTGTCTTTTCATGTTCTTCTTCTTGATGAATGAAGGACACCATCTCAAGTATTTAAATACAATATACTGTTTAGGGCACTGCAATCAATGTGACATACTGCACTGCACTGCCATCTTTTGAAAACATTAAGAGCTATTGGCAGTTAGATTAAAAGTAATCCTTGCATATACTTCAATTATTTTGTGGCTAATAAATTTGTAGACCTTATAACTTGAACACACTTTTTACAATTCATCTTCTGGGCTGCAATGAAATCTTTTGGTATTCATTTTGCTGAAATTTTTTTCATGCTTAATTATTTGTGGACAATATGATGAACTCATGTCTTTTCTTTCTTAGAATTTAAAATATTATAATCCAATCACATCTTTCAAAATCAGGTTATAAACAGAATCAATGCTTTCTGTGGCTGAGATAGTCACAACTACATGCTTGCCAACTTTTAGAAATTAAAAATAATAAGATTTTTAATAGAGATCCAGCTTTAGCCAGAGAATTTCTTCTAAAGCTAGATCTCTATTAAAAATTTTTTGGAAACATACTCTGGCAGTAATTGAATGGTATTCCTTTTCAATTAGCATCATAGGCACAATCTGTATGCAAGCTTTCCTTCCAAATTAATATAGGTTACATGCTGCAGCAGCTAAATTATACATGTCATCATGAAGTGTAAAAAAAAAGTATATTTTAAAGCTCTTTGCTTTTTATTTATTTATTTTTCCTTCATTCTGCTCAGTTACATAGTACTGGTAATTCAAAGTCTTTACACTGCACAACCTGACTGAAGTTAACTATAGCCCACCATGCAAACTTATGAAAATAAACCACATCTAGATCCTGTTATACTGCAACAGAATCTAGAAAAGTTAGCCAGATAGGCTGAGAAGTGGCAACCGAAGTTTAAATTGACAAATGTAAAGTACTGCTACTGTGCTGTAGGTTAGCACAGTTTAGGATCCAAGGGGATCACAGAATTTCCAGAAGAATTTCTGTGAAGAATATTTCATTTATGCATAAATAATTTATTTAATATTTGTTGTACCAAAAATAAAGGTTACATTTTAATGTTCAGTCTCTATTGCTAGTGATGAGCTTTCTCAATTATATCTATCATTTATACCATTTCCTTGATTTTTTTTTTTTTTTTGTATAAGAATCAAAATATAGGGTTTACAAATTTGGAGCATCTATTTGCTCCAAATTTTTATTTTATATTCTATATGTGTAAAACATAAATAGAATATAAAATAAAAATTGCTTCTTATTTTATATTCTAATTTTATATATACAGTAAACCCCTGATATTCACGGTATCTGTATTCGCGGTCGCTGATTTAATATAAAATGAAATCTAAAAAAAAAATGTTAATTTTAAAGCACCGTGAACATTTTCCGCCATAAAAAAACATGGGCGTGGCTAAAATTATCTTTCCCGGTAAAAAAGCGCTCAGTGGGTGGGGGGAGAGAGGTGACAAAATCGCGAGTTTTTTCGCGGATGTTTCTCGCTAATCCTTCTTCAGTTTTATGCGCTTGTCATGGAAGGTTTCGTCGTTTGCTTTTAATTTATATGCTTATAAATTGATAAACTTATCAATTTATAAGCATATAAATTAAAAGCAATTTATAAATTTATAAGTTTATCAATTTATAAATTGATATGCTTAAAAGTTATAAATCTACCATTTTGCAGTGTAAAACAGACTTTTTCTTCTTCTAGTGTGTTAATAGAAGAAAATGACTTTATTGTGGACAAGTTCTTTCTAACCTGTACAAAAATATGTCTACGAATAACAAGGGAAATGTGAAAAGATCAAAGATGGTGATGACATTAGCGAATAAAATTGAGTTATTAGACAAAATTTCTAATGGTGAAAGTGTCTCCTCAGTGGCAAAACATTATAAAATCAATGAGTCAAGGGTACAATCAATCAAAAAATCGGAAGAAAAAAATCCACCGTAGTGTGCGTGAAAACGTGCTAATTGCTTCAAAAATTTGCTCTGTAACTCGTGATGTTAAATTAGAAAAAAATGGAAAAAGCTTTAAATCTGTGGATAGAAGATGGAACTCATAAAAAAATTCCGTTAAGTTCACTCATCATTTGTGAAAAGGCAAAACTCCTTTATCAACACTTTAGCGAAACTGGTGATAACACTGGCGGGATAAGTTTTTTAGCTAGCAAAGGCGCTGGTTTGAAAGATTTGTTTGAAATTTCTATAAATATTACATTTAATATTAAATTGTTTCTTATCTTCATTTCGATGCCATATGCTTGCATTTCACAATGTACTGTCTATGTACATAGTCATATTATGAAGGCCCATATAATACATACATAGACAAAATTTTAGACTAGTTTTTCTTATATATTTCATACTTTGGAACAGAACCCCTTTATTACTATGGGAGCCATAACTTAGTATTCGCGGAATTTCTCAGGAACGTAACCCCCGCTATTCGCGGGGGTTTACTGTATACAGGTTGATTCAGGAGGAATAGTAAATAGTTTGAGAGGTTATAGTATCGATTATTGTGAGTAAAACAGCTCGTATAAACGGGTATAATTATGGGCGATTCAGGAGGAATAGCAAATATTTTGGGAGGTTATAGTATTGATTATTCTGAGTAAAAAAATTCACATAAACATGTGTCAATTCTCAATGGATACGGAGATACAGTTGTTTGAAACTGGCCACACAAAGCCATTATGAGGTATTAAAGAATGATAAATAACTTATTGTTTGTATTTATTGACTTTTTGAATGATACAAAACACAAATAATTGACAAATTTTTTACAGTTCACAATAAATGTTTGAAAATCCCATAGCCAACCTCAATGTACTTTGCAACTCTTGTGGTAATATGATATGTTGTTCTTCTGAGGTTGTCTTGGCGAACCTTCATGAGGGCAGCAGTATCCAAAATGCGAATGAGCAATTTGCCTCTTGTATTCACCTTTTCTTTGTATACTACGCTTTTCATCCAACCCCACAAACAAAAATCTAACAGAGTGAGATCTGGAGCTTGGTGGTCAGGTCAATGAACGGGACCATTGCTGCTGATCCATCGTTCAGAAAAAGTTCGATTTAGATATTGTATCACCAAACGGATATAATGTGCAGGAGCATGCTGAAAGTACATACCAAACCTTGTAGCCAAGGGAACATCCTCCAATAGTAGTGAAAGTTCGTTTTGCAGAAAATCTAGGTAAATGGGCCCTGTAAGATAATTTTGTAACACAACAGGTACAATCAACAGATTGTTGATGATACTGCACCATATGGTTACAGAGAAGCGAAGTTGAAAATTTGTTTCTACAGTGGCATGTAGATTTTTGTCTGACCACCTATGAGAGTTACGGGTGTTGTTGATAAAGTCATGGGTAAACGTAGCTTCATCGCTGAACAGTATTAATGGAATTAATTGGTGATTAGCATTTACCCACTGATAAAATTCCAATCGCTGGGCATTGCCTCTTGATTGAAGGTGTTACCCCGCTGTATGTGAAATGGATACAAGCTGTGCTCACGTAATATTCGTCACACTCGTCTGTGGAACGCTGACATGTGTAGAAATTCTTTGTGTGCTAATAGAAGGACTGCATTCAACTGAAGAATGTTGTTCTATTTCATATACATTTTGTTCATTTGCACATTCAGAAGAAATATGAGCGCTGGTAATTGTACCAGTCTCACGCAGTTTGGTGTAAACACTAGTAAACACTCTTGAATCCGGTATTCTGCAGTTAGAAAACCATCAATGGTATTTTCTACAAGCAGCAGTAGCACTTCCACCACAAAAACTATAGACAAACACCATATTAGCATATTCAGCATGTGTGAAGATGTGCGGCATTCTTAACAACACTTCTAACACCAAACAGTGTCAGGTTATAAATGCTTCTTGGATGCATCTGATTCAGGGAGCTGTGCACCCCAGTTTCAAACAGCTGTATCTCTGTCCATTGAGAATTGGACAAGTTTATATGAACTTTTTTACTCAGAATAATCGATACTATAACTTTCCAAAATATTTACTATTCCTCCTGATTCACCCTGTATATAAAAACAAACTATAGCTGAATAGCATTAGTATAAGCAGAGGCATATGATGAAAGAAAACAAGCTTATACAGCATCAGCCAAAAAAAAAAAAAACCTGCCCATTTCACCCATCTATTTACTCCAAATGTTTGTCTAGTTCTGCCTTGAATTTATTTAAGCTGTCCACTTCTACAACAACAGATGAAGTTTGTTCCAGAAATCAACCATTTGCTGGCTAAAGGCAAATTTCAGCACATTTATTCTATAACTGTTTTTCCTCAATTTGAATTTATGTCCCCTCAGGCGATTAATTTGGGCAAGAGGAAGAATCTCATTAGTATTGAGCTTGCTCAAACCATTCAAGGCCTTATACACCTCAATCAGATCACCTCACAGGTGCCTAGTCTCTGGACACTGTAATTTGAGGAACTCGATCCTTTCTTGGTAAGAGGACCTCTTTGTTCCTTTCACCAATCTTGTTGTCCTTTTCTGTACTCATTCTAGCAACTCTACATCCTAAAATGAGGCCTACAGAACTGTATGCAGTACTCAAAGCACAACATAACCATTGCCTTATACAAGGGGATAATCACCTCCTTATCCCTGCTAGAAAAATTCCTGTATATCTTTGACAAGACAGCATGAGCTACTCTTGTAGACTGTCTGCACTGCTCAGAAAACTTCATATCTGACTGCACAATTACCCCCAGGTCCTTTTCATTCTCTACCACCCTGAGTGTAGTGCCACACAGTTGATACATTACTCTGGGGTTACTGCTACCCATATGCAGTAGTTCACATTTGTCAATGTTAAACTTCAGTTGCCACCTCTCAGCCCATCTGCTCAACTTTTCTAGATCCTGCTTCAGTAGTATACTGTCATTAACAACCCTGCCAAACTTCAGGGTTGGCAGGGTTGTTAATGACAATATCAGCAGTAAATAAAATAATACAGGAAAGAAAAAAGGAAAAAAGAAGAACATCAATATAGCAAACATCAGTGGCTGCAAAGCATTACTCACCATTACGTAAACGTAATTTAAATATAAATGAAAAATGATAGTCATCAAATAATATAAATTTACAAAAATGCCAATTAATTAATTTAGCAATGCCCCTTCGACAGCACCAGGTACAAATTATGTGAAATATCACTATATATAGAGACCTTCGATTCTGTCTGTCGTGATATTTCATATAAGAAAAATATCTTATATTTCACATAATTTGAATCTGGTGCCGTCAAAATGGCACTGCTCAATCAATTAATTGGCATTTTCATAAATTTATTTTATTTGATGACTAACATATTTTTCATTTATATTTAAATTACGTTTCTGTAAAAGTGAGTAATGATTTACAGCTGTCGATGTTTGCTATACTGATTTTCTTTTCCTTTTTTTTTCTTTTTTCATTCCTGTATTATTTTCTTTATTGCCAACCAATCACAACAACTTGACCAACAGGGCAAAACAAACATAAAATAAAATAGAATAAGTTGTTGTTGACCTTGTGGCTTTCTCATGAGTAAAAGCACAATAGTCAGTCTAAAAAAGATTTTTTTTTTTAAGAGGATTTAACAGTAAAACTGGAAGTTTGGCATTTAGAAAAAATGGGAGACAACTGCCCAATTGGAGGAAAATGAAAAAATACTGGGACTTCAGCCTAAATAGGGCAGAAATCCAGTTTTTCATATTATTAATTTTCCCTCCTTCAATCCTTATTAGATCTCATTAAATCTTTTCTAAGCTCTGCATGTACTGGACAGTACAAAAACCAGAATTTGTACCAGATCATTATGATTCAAGTCAACCTCCTTGTCCATTAAACTATGTCAATCAGCATCATATATAAATCTATATATATGGTATGTATTATTTTGTTTACTCAGTGACATAGGGTAATGGAAGATAAGAAACTAGTTAAGCTACTCGTTTCCTGCGGGTTTCACTTCTCATGTACTTAGCAAAATAAAATAAATTATTTCACTGTATCAAAAAAGTACTGATAATTCTCTCTCTACTAAAAGATGTTAAACAATTAGATGTTAGAACAGAACAAATATTAATATTACATTTTTTTAATGTAATTAGTAATTAAAACAAAATAAACATAAAAAAAATATGTCAAATTACACTATAATTATAAAATTCATTTGAATTAATATCACTATTCAAAAAAATTAATAATAACTTTACTAACCTGCCATGCTACTGTAGGTTGCTTTCGAGACAGAATATATTGTGTAAGAGGACTGGGTTCAAGTTCATATTTATCAAAGGGCAAATTGTCTATTACTCTTGGTTCATTATTTGAGCACGTAAATTTAACAATTGGGTGGGCTGTCCTTGGCGGCTGAAAAAATAAAAAAAAAATGAAATTTTGTATGTATTGTTTCATTTCAGATATTATACTGACACATTCTACTCATAAAATTTAATCCAAAATTAATATTACTTTAAAATGTTTTTCTTAAGAAGTTTTACCTTTACTGCACAACATAATTGCACATACAAAGATGATAAACTTAAATGAAGTACACTATGAAAAATGAAGAATATGATCTTGGATATTTATATTAACGTAACACTGTTCACTAAACTGAACTATTTTAGAGGCCATACATGTTTTGGAATTCTTCAGTTCCATCACAGGAAGCCAATAATTTCAAAGAATGATGACAGATTAATTTACCATGTCATGCCCTCCAATTTTTGGCACATCAGTGACTCAGTTCATAGTGCACCATTCTGTATGGTAATCTAGTCGATACAATTTTGTTGTGTATTATGTCTGTACAAGATTTGTTTTGTGAGCCGATTTGCATGTTTTGCATTCTGGGGAGAAAAAAAAAAAAAAAAAAAAAAATAGCATACAGGGAAACACTATTCCCTACACCTAAGATTGCCTACCTAAAGTTCCAAATGACAAGGCCTTTTCAGACTATTTAACTTAATGGTGCAGCTCGGTCATAATGAGCACTGGGAAAGTCTGGTATCTTTAGGATGCAAATGAGTGCTTGTGTTTCAGGAGGTGATATATACAGCCATACATTCAAATGGCCAGTTGCCACTTTTTTTTTTAACAGTAAATCTTGACCAATAAGGATAAACTGCATATGGGGAAAAATAAATTAAATACTTTCATTTATATTCCAAAAAATTGAGGTATTCTCCTTGGAGAGTTAGTCTCAACATATAGCTATATGTGTCGGCTACAGCAACAAACACGAGCACACATGTACTGTACTTATTTCTCTTTGAGGTTAATGTCCAAAGCAGTTAAAACTTTCCAAGTGCTCCTTAAGCAAAAGCTGCAGCTTAAGTTAAGCAGAACTAATGTTTGTGAAAGGTGCAATTTAACTGACATTAACTGTCAGCAAATGATTAATAGAAAACCAATGAAAGACAAATATCATAGAGCTTAACTGAAAGGAAACTGACCAATTGGGAGCTGGCTATGTGATTGTTTTCTTAAATGTTGCAAAAGTCCTTTTAAATATATCTGCCCGTAGACACTCATTATATTTTGTTTACAGTAATACTTTAGAACATGGTATCCTTGAGGATGACCAACGAACAGCGAAAATGAATGTGCTGCTTCTTTTGCATGAATCTGTCCCGACGTTGCTTACAAACTAACCCTTTTTCATTAAACAAAAATGAAAGTCGATTAAAAACATGACCCTTCCTATAAGTGCTTTTTTTCCTTCTAATTGCAACTATTATTCTCAGTTCACATCCTTCACATAGCCTTTCCCTGTAACTCAACACATATCACGTAAGGGAAGATCAATCACGTCCTTCAGTTTGTAGGCCACACACACAGTGGCTAGCAATCACATCCTCCACCTCAACTATTTGCCTGCCAAGCCCAGGGGGGTACTGGATACTATATTTCAGCCTTCTTTACTTTTATTTTTGCAACAATGGAAAGGTGCAATTATAGTTACAATGGCAAAAGGCTTTAACAAGCATAAAGAGAGTGAGTCTGTGCACGCATGCACACACGCACACAATAGTTATGACAGAGAAAATGCAAGAATTGCTTGCATTTCTATCTTAGTCTGTGAGACATAAGCACTGGGAAAACAAGATTACTGTGATGAGTATAATGAACAATTATACAGAGAAATGGAGGTGGCCAGTAAATCGGAATGTTCTATAATGGTGGTTTTAATTTTCTAGATATTGATTGGAGCATGTGGATTGGTCATTCACAACCCACAATGAGAAAAAGTGTTACCCCCTCCATCTGATTAGCCTGATCGGCAAAAATTCGGGGTGATTCTTGTATATCTGACATTGCTGAATTCAAATATGGCAACCATACTGCTGTGACACCCACCAATTTTAAGGAAGATGAGATTAAAGTTAAAAACTAAGTTTCTAGTAAAAAAGATTTCGCATTCATTATTTATGTTAGGGATGTCGGAAATTTTTTTTTATATAGTAACTATTGTTTTTTTTTTGTTTGTTTGTTTGTTTAGAAACACGTATATTTATGCCCTGTTTCAGTCCCAACATTTTAAATTTAGAGGGCTTGGCTTCAAATTATCACCCTGAAATTAACTAATTATTTCTACATTCTCTATTCTATCCAACAGATCTGGCTCCAGCTATTGCAAGTTTCAGCTCTGTGGACAGAGCAAATATTATAGAATAAATTAGTTGAAACTTGTACCTGGTAAAAATTAATGCAGGGAACTAATAAAGGGTGAAAATGTTACATAGAGTACTAAATATTGAAAAATGGGTTTTTAAACTTATTCAGTTTAAAAAAATGTTTATCTAATAACAAATTACTTATTTTGTCATTTTTTGCCTTTTATAATCATCCACTGACTACTGTTGGAATCTCCCATATGGGATTCCAACACTAGTCTGCCCCAACATATTTGGACTGCATTTTCCCTGGTATCTTTTTTTCCATTTGAGAAATATCTTTGTGAAACTTTTCATTATGTTCATCGAAGACTGCTTCACAAGTTTTCAGGAAAAAAGTCTAAATGGGAATAGGAAACATCCCAATTATCTGTATGCTAAAATTAGCTAATCCACAATTTCACTGTAATTTTGTGATTTCTCATTGCCTAAAAAGTTCTGACAAACATTTTCGAATATCTTCCAGACACTTATTTCTGTAGCATTTAATTTTTTTTAGTGAATTCCTCATCTTGGAATAGCAGTTTGACTTGAGGACCCAAAAAATTTCTCTTTTATCTTGGCCTCACTGATTTAAGGAAACTTTTGTCTCAAACAGGAAAATCCTCCTTCATTTTTGTCCATCCCTTTCACAAATATTTTGATCAAACCTAACTTGATGTGCAATGGAGGTAAACAGATTTTTGACATCCACCAAAGGAGGATGTGCTACATTTTTCTAGCCTTGGTGTAATGTCTGAACCGTCTGGCCATTTTTTTACTCTGTAGTGGAAATCCTTCACTTGGCTGTCCCACTCCCATAAAAAGCAGCAGTATTTAGTATATCTACCTGCAACCCAGTCAGCAACGCTACCACTTTCAGATATTCCATTTGTATTCTTGAAAGTATATTTTCTACAAATAAACCTGTAGGTTCTCATGCATTTCGTTCATGTGAACTGCATGCACCAATGGCATAGATGGATATTTATTTCCATTACAGAGTAAAACTGCTTTCAAACTTCAAACAGACCTTAGATGAATCAATGAAAACCCTCCATTGGTTAGGGATGTGTCCCAGATGTAACTCTTTCATTAAATCCTGGACGTTAGTATTAGCATATGCATTAGCAGAGGCATATGATGCAAGAAAGCAAGCTTATACAACACCAGCTAAAAAAAAAGTCCATTTGACACATCCATTCACTCTAAAAGTTTGTCCAGTTCTTCCTTGAATTTATTTAAGCTATCAACTTCCTCAATTACAGATGCTAGTTTGTTCCAGCAATCAACTACCCGCTGGCTAAAGGCAAATTTTTGCACATCCATTTTGCAACCATCCTTCCTCCATTTGAATTTATGCCCCCTCAAGTGCATAATCTGAATAATCCCACCAGTACTGAGCCTGATCGACCCATCAAGGCCTTATATACCTCAATCAGATCACCTTGCAGGTGTCTAGTCTCCAGATGCTGTAATTTGCAGAACTCAAGCCTTTCTTGGTAAGAGGACCCCTTTGTTCCTCTCACCAATCTTGTTTCCCTTCTCTGTACTCGTTCTAGCAACTCTACATCCTTCCTAAAATGGAATCTCCAGAACTGCGTGTAGTACTCAAAGGCGCAGTATGACCATTGCCTTATACAAAGGGATAATCACCCTCTTTTCCCTACTAGCAAAAATCCTATATATCACAAGACATCATGAGCTACTCTTGCAAACTGTCTGCATTGCTCCGAAAATTTCATATCTTACTGCACAATTACCCCCAGGGTCTTTTTCATTCTCTACCACCCTGAGTGGAGTATTACACAGTTGGTATGTTTCTGTGGGGTTAATTCGACTCATATGCAGTACTTTGCATCTGTCAATCTTAAACTTCAGTTGCCACTTCTCAGCCCATCTGCTAAACTTTTCAACCTATTGCAGTAGCACACTTACATTACTGTCATTACCCTACGAACCTTAGCATCATCTGCAAACTTGGACTTTAAGCCCGATATACCTTTATCAATGATACTGATAAAAGTAAAGATATACAAAACATCAATGGACCCAACACCAAACCCTGGGGGACTCCACTAATAACATTAGTCCAGGAAGAGTAGTGTCCATTGATTATCACTCTGTCTTCTCCTACTCAACCATGTTTTTACAATAAACCAGAGCACATTCATGGGGTAATAAGTTATGTTAGATTGCCTCTTCCTATAAAAAGACACCGATCATACCTGCTTAATCGGCCCATACCTGTTACCATCCCGCATGAACTCCGCTAAATATCGGATCTTTCTTGAACAAGTTCTATCAGGGTTACTTGACGATGTTCCAGCAAATGTGAGATGCAACATTTGGTTTCAACATGATTGGGGGCCTGCACATTATGGAAGGTGTGTTCGTGACCATTTGAACAGGTGTTTTGGGCGTCGATGGATTGGCCGTGGTGGACCCGTTGCCTGGCCCCCATGCTCACCTGATTTATCGAGCCTTGATTTCTTTCTGTGGGGGGACCCTCAAATCTATCGTGTATGAATCGCCTGTGCAGACTGAAATGGATCTTGTGGCGAGACTCATCTGTGCTGCTGCTACTGTCAAAGAAACTCCAGGTATGTTCAACCGTGTCCGCCAATCCATGCTGCGTCGGTGTCACGCATGCATTGCGTCTCCTGGTGGAACCTTCGAGCATCTGTTGTAACATCATGAAATGCATCCATCTCGTACTCCATTGTTAATATTATGTCAAATAAATGTTTGCCGCTAATTACTGTCTTGTGCCATTTCTGCTTCTTGTGCCTCTGCTACTACTTTCCCATGACGTTTCCGGTTATGGGTTCCTATGTGATTCACATTCCTTTAGATGTTACCTACCTCCCTCCCCTAAACGTTTGTACCAATATTTCTGAGACACCCTGTATACAGGCAGAGAAGTTTCTAGAAGGCTCAGAATGTTTCTAGAGACCTCCGTTCTAGAGCCTTACAGCAGCACACGACCTTTCTTCCACACATAACAATGTTCTAGAATGTTCTGTAACATTCTTGAATGTCGAAGAACACTCTAGAATGCTCTGGAAATTTCCCGAATGTTCTCAAAAAAAATAAATAGATAAAATAGATGGAAAAAAAGATTAAACCAACTACAGGTCTTGGTTTTCGTTCATTAACCTATGCTATTTGAAAATTGAGGGTGATGAGAACTTCTTAAGCACATATCTGAGTTTTTCAACATATTTCCTATGAGAATCCGTTGAAATTATTTCATGGAGGAACTTGATACCAATCAGTGACTCTTCACAAATTAAGGAGCTACAAATAAAATAACCACTAGGTGGCAGTGATCACATTGTACTAATGTGGGATTTACTAAATGGTGATGAAACTACTGTGTCAAAGGCACACAGAAGGGTTTTTGCATTTGAAAAGGTGATTATAATAGTCTCAGAAAGTTTTTTTAATTCTATGCAGTGGGACCAACTGATGATGTTACCAACAGCAAATTCTAAATGGAAACATTCAGGGAAGTAATTGTAAAAGATACTAGGTTTTTATACTGAATAAAAAATATGATACTGGGCAAGGATTAGACCTAAATGGATGTCAAATGAACTGCTAAGGACCCCTTTGTTCTTTGCCAGTGACAGAGCAGAAAAATATATGGGATGTATATAAATTATTGGGAGCAAAGGAAAAGTCACTGGCAAAGAATGCAAAAAAAAAAAAGCAACAAAAACTTATTTACTAAGTAAATACTAGAAGGAAGAGGATGAATCACCTTGGTCCCCTATATATGCAAATGATTTAACTGTTGACGATCCTGCCCAGATTGCTGACAAAATAAATAGATATACAGGAACTTCCCGACTTACGTAATACTCGACTTAGGCAAATTCAACTTGTTTTTGCTGGGCGGTGCAAACTGAAAAAAAATATTGAAACGTATTTTGCATCTGTAGGAATAAATGGAGGTATTGTAAACCTAATAACACAGTTTGTTTTTTTTTTTCTTTTTGTAATTCCTTGCAAGTTGAAAATTTCGCTATATTACTAAGCTATTTATCTCTCTAAAAGGTCATATTTATAATGGAAATTACCACATCGTTATCATATGTTCCTGTTAAAAGAATCAATTTTGAATGTCTTTGTGATATTTTTCTAAAGCACGTTTCTGGAGGTCACGACCTTAAAACAAAAACAATTTGCACTTTCCGGTTTATTGAGCTTTTCTGTTAGTGCATCTAATTATAAATGGGTAGTAAACTCAATCTTTTTGCATTTGCGATAATACCGATAAGTGCAATTGTGTGGGTTTTTGCGTTACGATATAATGGTAAATTGTGTTCCCCTTCACTGAAATCCTCGATCATATAAAAAACAAATTTTCAGAAACTTCTCTTCATTCCTATTTACGTATCACAATGATGAAGGGAAAGCGAACAATGGAAAGTACAAGTGGTGGTAGTTCCAGGAAACGAAACAAAATTGATTTAGAAATGAAGCTGAAAATGATTAAGAAATACGAAGTAGGGCAAAGTTTGTCATCTATTGCAAGGAAATTAGGTCTCACTGCTTCAACAGTCAATACTATTTTAAGGGACAGTGCACATATAAAAGAACATGTCAAAGAATCAGTGTACTTAAGATCAACAGTGATCACGAAAGAGTGTTTAGGTGCTATATTGAAGATGGAACAGCTGTTAATAATACAAATGGAAAGTCAGATTCAGAAGCGAGTGCCCCTGAGTCTAATGACCATTCAAGCAAAAGCAACAAGTATTTATGAAGATATTAAGTATGGCGAACCCCAACCCAAGTTCATGGCAAGCAACGGGTGGTTTAATAAGTTCAAGCATCACGCTGGTTTCCACAACGTTAAAGTATGCAGTGAAGTCACGAGTGCAGATTCTGCAGCTGCAGAGAAATTTTGTGATGCATTGGAAAAAATTATTGATGAAGGCGGCTACTTAACGTGGCAAATTTTTAATTTTGATGAGACTGCTCTGTATTGGAAAAAAAAATGCCGGATTGGGCATACATTGCCAAAGAGGAAAAGACAATCCCAGGTTTCAAGGCTTCAAAAGATAGGGCCACGCTCTTGCTTGGGGCTAATGCAGCAGGAGATTACAGATTAAAACCACTGCTTGTGTACCATTCTGGTAATGTTATTTCGAATTTAAAAGCATACTATTTATGTGCAACATTTGCTCAGGCACTGTCTGCAGAGATGATGAGAAAAATTTTACGTTAGGAGACTTTTGGAAATCTTACAATATTTACCATGTCATCTTAAACATTAATAAGGCCTGGGCAGAAATTACTAAAAGCTGTTTAAATGGCACATGGAAGAAAATATACCCATGGCATGTAAAAGGCTTCAAAAGATTTGAAAAAGATGAAGCATATGAAGAGGTTACAAATAAGACTGTAAAGGTTGCAGAGCTACTTCAGTTGGAGGTTGATGCCAAAAACGTGGAGGAGTTAATAGAGGAAGAAGAGAAGGAATTATCTAAACGAAGAACTTTGACTTGCAGGCAGCGATAGTGAAAGAAGAAAATGCTGACGAAGCTCAAGATGAACCAAATGAGGAGCCGAGGAGCTTCATCACCAGAGAGATGGCAATGGCGAGGTTTGGGAAGATGGATCCTGACAGCGAATGATTCTTAAAAGTTAACAGGGAGGTGAATGATATGCTTGCTTGCTACAAAGAAATCTATGATGAAAAGAAAAAAGCCACCATCCAGTCATCCATTAATATGTTCTTTCATAAGGTTGATCAGCCGACCCCTTCTAAATCTCCAAAGTCCTCAACCTCTGCAGCAGCATAATTATCAGCTGAAGATGTTGATTCTGGCAACGATGCTCAAGTGGTAAAACTTACTGACGTTATGCCTGTCTCCTCTCTTTTTTTTTGTAATTTTATAATTTTGAAATTTTTTTTAAATTACATGCTTTTGTAATTTTTCCTGCGCATAAGATAAAAAAATTGAATAAATACAATAAATATGCACTTTAATCAAAGCTTAAATAATTATAATCATAAATACAATAAATAATTCTATTTACATGTTCGTCAAACATTTCTTTTTTGATTCAATGAATACAGCAAGCACAGTTAGTACTGTACAAGCATGGGAGAAATTCCAACTTACGTAAAATCCAACTTGCATAGTTCCGCGAAACGCAACCCTTACGTAAGTCGGAGAGTTGCCGTATTCTGCATCTCCATTCACACATAAGGAACTTCTTAGGGGTGGAGAAGCCAGAAGTATATCAAATTCTAACAGACAGCTAAATGATTTTATGATAATAACATATGAAAGTAAGTTAAACTTGTCAAGTTCTTTTGGACAAGATTAACTTACTTTCTATGTCTGTCTTACTTTCATAAATCTCTTATTAGTAATGGCCACATGGTGCAAGGAAGCCTATGGCTTATGCTGCAAATCTTTGTTTCTAAGTGATTGTAGACACAGTTTATAACAGATAACAGCATGATAATAAATTTCAAAATCAGAGGAGGAGGTCATGCTATTCACAGCCACTGTTACGCAATTTTGACTTAAAAGAGCCAAAATCTGATTACAAAATTTGTTTTCCCATTGCTGGCACAATTATTGTACCATCATCTATGTATTACATAAACAATCTGATAGTTTGTTGAAAAAGTTGAATTCGTGTTTATATTCACTTGCTAACAGCAAGAGGCGCTGATTTTTAGTCCTCTTTCAGTTGTATGTTATGACAGCACGAACATTGGCGTTTTTGATTATGAAATTTGTTTTCCCAATGTACTGGCTCAATAACTGTACTACCTATATATACTTCATATAATTTCTTCACATGTGATAAACAAAATCAGTGTTTATATTCAACTGTTAATGGCAGGCATGTTTTTTCTTTTTTTGTGGCCACTTCAAGTCCAATGTTTCAACTAGTGTGACCATCAGCATTTCCAATTATAAAATTTGTTTTCTCACCATACTACCATCCATTTATATTTCATATAAACAATTTGAAAAACTAAATGATACTTGTTGATGTTTTGTATTTGATTTTTGCAGCAGACAGCATGGTGGGTTGGATTTTTTTTTTTTTTTAAGTGTATATTTAAACTGTTTCTTTCTGGATGATGAAGTCAGAAAGTAATTTATATGCTGTGTTAAAGTGAGGTATTTAAACATGCCGTCAAGTTCTTGAAGACCTACCTGATGGTGAAATTCAGAAACTGTTAGGCCTTTCTGAAGAATTTGAGGATACAAGAGGAAATTCTTACAAATAAGGTGATTTCTGATTGTTCTATATGGCATGACTGGGTTTTGGTTTCACTAAATTAACTAAAGGAGTTTTTTGGTGCTATTATCAACATGAGACTAAATGAAAAAACTGATATAAAGAAATATTTGTCTGAAGAATGGTCAGATAGAATTCAATTTTTCACAAGAATGCATTTTGCAGAAGAGATTTCTGCATATATTTTGGATGTTGCATCTCTGCCCATCCACAAAAGCACAAAAAGGAATTCAAAGTAGGAGCTCCAAAGTAAAAAATATTGTCAATTATCTGGATGAAAACTTTTGTGAATATTTTCTCCTAAGAAAAATATTGCATTAGAGTTTTTACAATGTTTTCTCATGCTCTTTTATATATTAGCCCATGTAAACCCAAAAATAATTTTGAACATCACATTTCGACCAGTCATTTTTTTGATTGTTAGAGATGGATGATGAAGATGGTGAAAATAATGATGGACTACAAAGGGTTAATATTTAAATGCTTTTAAATACAAATTTCTCACCTTTAGAATTTTCAAAATTTCAGGGGAAAAAAATGAAATCCTCAAATACCACACAGTGTTTATAAACTTACCTATGAAAATTAAAGAGTTTACTGCAATTTTTTTTTATTATGATGAATTGTTACTGAAAGACATGCTAGAAAAGATCACTGTTATTAGATTACTTTACTTCTTCCCTATTCATCTCAAAAAAACTGAAACTGAGAATTTCCTGAAATAGTTTTTATATGCTGAACACTGAAGTGTAAATAATAAAATTCAGATGAAATGCATTTTCTGCCAGTAATACACTCATTAAAGTTAGTCATGTTAATCATTTTTATAAACATAATATTCTTTATCATTTCCAAGTTCAAAAACCTATTAATTTTCACAGATGATATAATCTACTTTTTTTAATTAGTGGTTAAGTTGTATAAATATACACATACAATCAATGGCAAGTTAAAAGGCTAAGAGCAAACATAATCAGATATTTACATACCAATGCAGGACTGTTCAAATCTGGCCAGAATGCTTCAGGAATAGGCCAGTGTCCTACCGAGTAACCCTTCTGAGCTGAACGTTGAACATATATTAGCTTACGGCAGCTATGCCAGCTGGTATTTGAAGCATTAGAAGTGGCAGTAGAAGATGAATTAACAGTGCCATTCTGGGTGACAGAAGGAAGTCTATGGTTTTGTGCCTGATTATTGCTTTTTTCTTCTATATTTTCTATAAAGTACATATTAAGCACATATTAAATTAATGTGTATTTCTATAGTAAACATGTATTAACTGAATACGTATTTTGTATACGTATTCATATAATTTCTTCACATCTGATAAACAAAATTAGTGTTTATATTCAACTGTTAATGGCAGGCATGTTTTTTTTTTTTGTTTATACACATGTTCAGTTAAGTTCCAAATTAGAAATTTTGTATTATGAACATCTCAGATATGATGTTCTATTCTTTCTGAAATTTACTAAATTCCCATTAAACTTTATTAAGAGTGTGTTTGTAAGAAAAAAAAAAAACTGTACAGTTGTCAGAATACATATTCATATCAGTCAGTCTTTATAATGCTACAGTCAAATATTGTGTTCTGTTCATTTCAATGCGTAGGCTTTCCAAAAATTGCCCTCTTGCCGTCCCCCACCAAACCCTACTATAAAAATATTTCTCTGACGTTTTATTGCTGATAAGTAATCCGAGCAAATTTTTTGAAAGTTATTTGAAATTTACTCTATCACATCAGAATTTTTTTACAAATACAAGATAAGAAAATATTGATGAAGGTACTCCTGGTTCATTTTGTATTTTTACAGATTTTACAAATAGGATATTATTATATAAAAATACCAATAAAAATATGTAAAACAGATATATCAGAGGCTATGCCTTCCTGTAAAGTACAGATGTCTTCAAAAGGGATTTCTCTGACACGTACCAAATTAAACTTGCAACTTTTTGACTCCTTCAGTCAGTTAGCTTCAGTAGTTGTTCCTGCTTTTAGAATCCAGCAGTAACCAGCCATCATATTGACATTCCATCCCCTTTGGCACCTTTTTATTTTTTTTTATATATCCTGATGGAATCTTTCTCTTGCTCTTCATTTAAACTACCTAAATTTTTAGTATTAGTATTAATAGTAGCAAATAATGCAAGAAAGCAAGTTTATATAGCATGAGTCAAAAAAAAAAAAAAAACTTCGTTTGCTGAAGGCCAATTTCTACACATCAACCTCCTACAACCATCAGTTCTCAGTTTGAATTTATGCCCCCTCATGTGTCTACTGAGCAAGAGGAAGGATTCCATCAGCACTGAGCTTACTCAATCGATTAGCAGGTCTTTTTCACCACTTCCATGAATGTGGTATTTGTGTATAGCAACTTACACACAGTTGATAAGTTAATCTAGAATTACTGCTCCCCATATGAAATACCTTACATTTGTTGAGGCGCCTCCGTAGCCAGGTGGGCAGGAGCAGCAGTGCGTAGCACATGCTTCTTGATTAGACCGAGGTTCGAGCCCGTGACCACCAAATACGGAGGATGCGGAAAGGTCAGGGAACAACCACCGCATATCCCTGGAGCAATATGGCCTTAGTTGCTAATGCTCCTAAAAACCAAATAACAACAACAACATTTGTTGATATTAAACTTCAATTGCTGCTTCTCAGCCTATCCACCTAATTTGTCTAGATCTCGTTCCATTTGCATACACTGATTAATGTGATTAAAAAAACTGCAGCCATTATCAACCCACTGCAGGATGGAAGCCTCCTCAACAATTAATGCTGAGGAAAATAAAATAGACCATCATCTGCCATGCTGGTCCAGTGTGGGTTGGCAGATCAACCATATTTAGCAGTCAGGGGCTTGAACCCTGTCAACATTTGTATGACCTGTAAACATAGACATTAAGCCTGATATGCCTTCATCAACATCATTAATAAATATATCGGCGCCTCCGTAGCCAGGTGGGAAGGAGCAGCAATACGTAGCACACGCTTCTTGATTAGATCGGGGTTCGAGCCCGTCACCACCAAATACGGAGGGTGCGGAAAGGTCAGGGAATGACCACCGCATATCTTGGAGCAATATGGCCTTAGTTGCTAATGCTCCTAAAAACCAAATAACAAACAAACAATATATATATATATAAAACAACAATAGGCCTAGCACTGAACCCTGGGGTACTCTACCAATAACATTAGTCAAAGAAGAGCAGTGCACATGGATAACCACTCTCTTACGCAGCTTGTTCCAGCTCATCCCATATATACTCAATTGGATGGAGATCCAGTGAGGGCAGGCCAATGAAGTATGGTAGTCACCCTTCATCATCATCAGCCATTTTCAATCCACTGCAGGATGAAGGCCTCTCCAGCAACTTTCCAGTTCCTTCTGTTTTGAGCGCTGGCCATCCATTTACTACCCACAAACTCATGAATTTCATCTATCCATCTCCGTCTTCCACGTTGTCTTCTAGCTCCTCTTGGGTACCATTCTGTTATTTTCTTAGTCCATCTGTCATCATGTCTTTGAGCTATGTGTCCTGCCCAACACCATTTTAGTTCTTTAGTTTTGATAAGAATGTCCTTTACTTGAGTTTGCTGCTAATCTATGTGTTTCTCTTCTTATCTAACAGTCTAATTCCCAATATAATTCATTCCATTCTTCACTGTGTAGTTCTCAGCTTCTCTTCCATTCTTTTGGGAGTGCCCAAGTTTCACTTCCATAAGTCATGGTGGGGAGTATACATTGGTTCATTATTTTACGTTTCAGAAAAACTGGGATATTGCTCCTCAGTATGTGACTATATTTCCTGAATGCTATTCCATCCAAAATTTATTCTTCTCTTGACTTCCAGCCATTTATCATTATTACAGCTAATAACTTGTCCCAGATAGGTATATGACTCCATCTTTTCAATTACTGCTCCTCCAATCATTATTTTCCTTTCTGTGGCATACTTGTTCATCATTACTTTTGTTTTAGCCATATTCATCTTTAGTCCAAAATCCTTACTAACTGTGCATAACTGATTAAGATTTTCCTCTAATTCTTTGGGATCGTGGCTTATGACCACAATGTTATCTGCAAATCGTAAATGGTTTAGGTACTCTCCATTCACATTGACTCCTTTCTGCGACCAGTCTAATCTTCTGAAAGCTTCCTCAAGGGCAGCAGTAAACAGCTTCGAACTTGTCGAACTCCTTTCTCGATTTTAAATTTCCTACTGTCTTTGTCTAGTCTAATAAAGGAGGTGGCACTCTCATATATTTTCTTCAAAATCATAATATATGGAGTATCTATGCCTTGTCTTTCCAGTGCCCGAAACATTGCCTTATGCTGTATGGAGTCAAATGCCTTTTCATAATCCACAAATGCCAGGCATAATGCCATTTTATATTCATTTGCTTTCTCCATTAGCTGTGATATCATGTGAAGGTGATCCATAGTTGAGAATCCTGTCCTAAAGCCAGCTTGCTCTTTCGGTTGATTCTCATCAAATATTCTTTCTAATCTGTTAGTAATGACCCTTGTGAACAACTTGTAGATGTGGGATAACAAACTAATTGGTCTGTAATTTCCAATTTCTGATTTATCTCCTTTCTTATGCAGCAAAACTATGATTGCATTATTCCATTGCTTAGGCATCACACCTTTTCTAATGCACTTTGTGAAGAGCCTTGCCAGTTTTTGTGTTATGTCTCTTCCTCCCAATTTTAACAACTCTACAGTAACTTCATCTTCCCCCGGGGATTTCCAATTCTTCATTTTCTTCAATGCATGTTCTACCTTATCAGGAAGAATATCGGGTATGTCGTATGCGTTGCTACTTTGCAATCCATCTTCCTCACTGCTGGCATCATTCCCTCGCTCCTTGTATAATTCTCTATAGTAGTCTTCTGCTATTTGAATTATGCCTTCTCTGATGTTTATAAATACACCATCACTATTCTTCAGTATCATTTGTCTTTCTGTATTACTGCTCATGGCTGCTGATTTAAATCCTTTGTTTTCCTTTAATGCTTGTTCTACTTTTCTTGTGTTAAATCTTCTTATGTCCTCTTTGAGTCTCTTTCTAATGGCTTTGCATAACTCAGTATACTCAATTTTTTCCTTGTCAATGTTTATCTTGCTCTTCATTTTTTGCCTTCGGTTCATCATAACAAGTGTTTCTTGACTAATTTTTTCTTCTTTAAATTTCTTTTTCCCTATAGGTTTCTTGGGCTTTATCACTTTCAGAAAGTTGTAATATTCCTCATCGATATCTTGGTCCTGAGCATTCTGCAGAAGCTGAAACTTGTTCTTTAGTTTCAGTACATACTGCTTTTTCTCCTCTTCTGTTATCTCAAAGACCTTTGTACTATTTACTCGAGTCAGTTTTTTCCTTTCCTTTCCTACATCTATATCAAGTGTAGATCTTACCAATCTGTGATCACTTCCAACATTCACCCTTATGCTCCTGTAACTATTCCTAAATAGTCTATGACCTGGAACACTTCCTGCTGGAAGCAACTATTACTAAATGGACAAATTGTAAGCATGAACAAATGCACCTCGTTGACATAATCCTGTGGAATTCAGATGTTGATCCATTGGTATCAAAGGTTGTAATGTAAAACCACTCCCCAAACCATCACATTTCCCCCCACCACTATTTGCAATATGGATGATTTGCAGTCAAGGGAACATTTGTGCACACCTGGCACAATGACTCCAGTGATTCATGCTACTCTCATCATGCCCTAGTCCTGCTGTTAGAACAGAAATTGGAGCCAGGATGTGTCAGATCAGGTGACCTTTTTCCACTCTCTACATATCTAGTGTTGATGTTCCTATGCTAACTACACCTACAGCTACTTGTTTCAGTGATTCATGCTGCTCTCATCATGCCCTTGTCCTGCTGTCAGAACAGTAATTGGAGCCAGAATGTGTCAGATCAGGTGACCTTTTTCCACTCTCTCATATCTGGTGTTGATGTTCCTATGCTAACTACACCTACAGCTACTTGTTTTTAGCTGACCAGAACAGACTCTGAGGTTATCTGTGTCATACTACAACCACAACAGAATCTGGCACATCAGGAATTCTACTTCTGCTTTGCATATCACTGGCTAACTGTGGCCTATCTGTTAGACTACATGATTCTTTTCATCCCCCACTAGCCTCTCACATGAACAAGTTGTCTAATGGCCACAGGACTGCAGTTGGCTGAATGTTTTCTGGTTGTTAAACACTATAACTTGGTACACAGTATGATTATGAGTAGGTAGGCAAAAGTTTCTCCCACATGAGCTACTTTAAAAATAAACACTTTTGGAACCGACCTATCACAATTTTTTTTTTTTTTTTTTTACAAGGATATCTCTATCTGCTTATGTACTAATGTTATTATTTTTTATAAACAGAAATTAACAAAAAAGTGCAAAGTTAAGTATATTTAATATTAATATACAAACAAAATTTGCAATATCTATAAAAACTTATGCTTATTTTTGGTGGAATATTTGATTTATTCTGTACAGTAAACCCTCGCTATTCGTGGGGGTTACGTTCCTGAGAAATGTCGCGAATACCGAAAACGCGAATACTGACTTATGGCTCCCATAGTAATAAAGGGGTTCCGTTCAAAAGTATGAAATATATAAGAAAAACTAGTCTAAAATTTTGTCTATGTATGTATTATATGTACCTTCATAATATGACTGTACATGACAGTACATAGTGAAATGCAAGCATATGGCATCGAAATGAAAATAAGAAACAATTTAATATTAAATGTAATATTTATTAGAAATTTCAAACAAATCTTTCAAATCAGCGCCTTTGCTAGCAAAAAAAACCTATCCCGCCAGTGCTATCACCAGTTTCGCTAAAGTGTTGATAAAGGAGTTTTGCCTTTTCACGAATGATGAGTGAACTTAACGGAATTTTATTTTGAATTCGGTCTTCTATCCACAGATTTAAAGCTTTTCCATTTTTTTTAATTTAACATCACGAGTTACAGAGCAAATTTTTGAAGCAATTAGCGCGGTTTCACGGACACTACGGCAGATTTTTTCTTCCGATTTCTTGATTGATCGTACTGTTGACTCATTGATTTTATAATGTTTTGCCACTGAGGAGACACTTTCACCTTTAGAAATTTCGTCTAATAACTCAATTTTATTCGCTAGTGTCATCACCTTCTTTGATATTTTCACATTTCTCTTTTTATTCGTAACCATATTTTTGTAGGGGTTAGAAAGAACTTGACCACAATAAAGTCACTTTCTTCCGTTAACGCACTCGAAAAAGTCTGTTTTACACTGCAAAACGGTAGAGTTATCATTTTTGTAAGCATATCAATTTATAAATTGATAAATTTATTCAATATATAAACATATAAATTAAAATCAAACGACGAAACCTTCCATGACTAACACATACTGAACAAGGATTAGCGAGAAACATCCACGCTCGCGATTTTTTCACCCCTCTCCCCCCACCCACTGAGCGCTGTTTTGACCGGGAAAGATAATTTTAGCCACGCCCATGTTTTTATGGCGGAAAATATTCACGGCGTTTTAAAATTCACATTTTTTTAGGTTTCATTTTATATTAAATCGGCGATCGCGAATACGCGAAACCGCGAATACAGATACCGCGAATAGCAGGGGTTTACTGTACTTTGAAATTGATTACAATATTGCAAAATATACTTGTCAATTGTGAAG
Organism: Mastigoproctus giganteus; assembly: GCF_048544385.1. NCBI lineage: Eukaryota > Metazoa > Arthropoda > Arachnida > Uropygi > Thelyphonidae > Mastigoproctus > Mastigoproctus giganteus. Next base: position 244,583,818 of record NC_143575.1, read on the forward strand.
GACCAATTACTGGCCTCTCCTGCTCAAGGCATGGGTGTGTAACAGGCAACATCCATGATACTTGCACTGGCACATCTGACATCAGCTATTACACCACACCACACATAATGCTCAGGTTGCACTGGTCGATTTATGCTTTCTCAGGTTCGTAATCTGAGGGCAGCGCAACAGTATGAAAAGATTTCCTGAAATCCAAGTATATCATATCAAAATTATTTTTTGCATCCAGTTCCTCTGTAACCACATCATAGTATCCAATCAAATTTGACAGACAAGGCTTTCCCTTAACAAATCCATGCTCTATCTGAAATATTACTGAAGTCTTGTCTAGATTATCCTGCAATGCTTCTTTAACCAGTGACTCCATTATTTTACCCAGAACAAGTGGCATCTAAAGTTTAACACTGACAAATGCATATGGGTAGAAATAACCATAAATACTGCATAGGGTAGAAGTAACCCTAGAGGAACGTACCAACTGTGTTGTACTACACTTAGGGTGGTAGAGAACGAAAAAGGCCTGGGTGTAATTGTGCAGTCAGATATGAAGTTTTCTGAGCAATCCAGACAGGCTACCTGAGCAGGTCATGGGATATTGTCAATGATATACAGGAATTTTTTACAAAAGAATTTTGTCAAAAATACTTTTGTAAAAAATTCAATCACAGTAACAACAGTAGGAGAAATTTAACCAAATTTTACAAATAACATCATATTGGAATCTCTCCCCCATATTCTGAAATACTGCATGACATCAAAGCAGGAGGGAAACAGCATATAACATCATTTCAGATAAAGCTGCTTTAACTAAATGACTTGTAAGAGTCTTATAACATTTGAAAAGAGATACAAAGAACTGCATGTATGACTGATTTAACAACTCATGGTGAAATTGCATTATTAAAAGAGGTTACAAATATAAAAAGAAAACCAAGATGCTATTGATTCTTCAGGGAAAAAAAAAAAAAAAAAAAGTGCAATGACAGGTCAAGAATATCTAAGGTTTTTAAGTATGATTGAATTTAATAATAAATAGTGAAGAAGTACTTGAGAATTTTTTAATTTAACTAGAACATTTTTGTCTGAACTTTGATAAACTTTATTTTTTTCTTTTTAATAATTGGTATAAGTTATAATGCAGTATTCCATCCTTGCCTTATAGACAGCTTTGGAATTTCTATATTATCACTGAAGTTTTCTCCCTCCCTCCATGTGTAATTTGACAAAATTATATTTTGAAACATGTTTTTGTTAATAGTTTTGTTCGAAAGTAATTTGAGTGTCTGGTAAATTGATTATCTCAAAAAAAAAAAAAAAACTATAAATGTAAAAGCTGCTCAGGCTGACCTTGCTCTGTTGTGAGAAAATTTAGTTTCAGAAAATTCACAATATTATTTTTGTAGAATGTATTACTGACCACAATGGCAAGATTAATGACACTTACTCAATGCAATAGAGATGAAAAATACAATTTAAAAAAACCCTAAATGACACTTAAAAAAAATAATAAATTAACCATCCAGTGCTTTCATCAATTAAAAAAACTGAAATAATATTAAAAGTTTAAAGTCAGGCTCTTTGAAATGAAACCAGACTATATTTGTCCAAGGTTTCTGAACAGATTTATTTTGTTCAATCTGTTCAGAAACCTTGGACATTTTGAAACCATTTTGAACAGATTTATTTCTGAAAAAACTGTTTTTTGAAATTCTGCTCATAGTATACCATCGCTGGATCTTTTTGTGACTGGACTGCATTAATTATTTTTTATAATTAATGCAGTCCATTCAACTTATTTTTTTTATTTCAACTTTTTTTAATTACAAATTTTTAAATTTAAAAATTGTGTTTTTTTTTCTTATGTCATTGAAACAAAACTTGTATTAGTGCTGCTCAAAATAAAGAAAAAACCTCATTAACATAAAATATAAGCATGAAAGTATTAGTTACTTTCCTTTTCCAGTTTACAGAATAAACTGAAAAGGTTTATTCTGTAAATAAACTGTGGAAGGGTGTGAAATCTTTCACAGAGTGTGAAATTTAAAAAGTTAATTTTCTGCTTGAATGCATGTGCCAGGACCACTGCTAATGGCAAAGATGGAAACTAGTAAAAGGAAGTCACAGTAGGACAACAATGCACGTGTTACATTTTTGCCTGTGTTTATAAGAGGAGATCCATCTTCCATCTAGGTGGAAGATGGATGGAAAGTTTTGCAATCTCAGGATACACTTAACCATGAATGCCACTTATACAAACAGTACACAGTTTACACCTATAACTTAAGAGTTGGTTTCTCAAAATGCAATGGTTACTGAAGAGAATCTTGAATCACATTTGGTAGCAATTTATTTTTCAGCTCCCACAAGCCCTTTTTAAATACATTCCTTCTAGGTTTAAGTCTCCCCTCCTCTTAAGGTTCAAAGGCCAGTAAGCCAGCCTTATGTTTAGAGTCAATTTGACACAGTATCCATTTACACTCATGTTAGTCATATCTGAAGAATGCACACTTGTGGGTAAAAGCATGAGACTAATACTTTAATTCAAAAGCATTTTTTAAGCCTCCTAATACCTGAGGGTGGGGGGGGGGGGTGTTTCACTGTCAATGTTTGTTATGCCTGGCTCAAACTCATTATACCAAAAAACAAAGACTTTTGTTTTTTTTTTTGGCTTAAAATTTGAACCATACATTACCATTAATCCTCAATGAATCTTGGATATTCCTCTTGTATTTAGGTAAAATTACATTTCACATCTGCATGTGTTCATATCTGTATGGGTGCTATTCACATTTGCTTATGTATACATCATAAGACATTGTATAACACTATTTTGTAGACAACAGCAAAAGCAATACATATAAACCTATATATCAGCAAGGCTCCAGATTTATCCATTCCAACTTTTTTGCAAACTAACAGTTCATGTTCCACAAATTCATCTTTCAGATTTTGTAGCTGTATCCGAAAGTACATACACTAGACTCCCGCTAGTCCGAACTAATTGGGACCGAGCCCTGTTCGGATTAGCAGAATTTCAGATTAGCCGAATAACTGCAATAATGCAGAAGCAAGCAGTAAAACAGGTCTGGTTTATTAAGGAATGAATGTATAGTAAGCCTACTAGCATTTGTACGCGAGCGTAACACACCGGAAGCAAACCTCCCCTCCACGCTATGACTAATTGCACGCGACATTGTGCATGAATGTTTATACCTTCGCTCTACATTACATTTTATAGTTTAGTTTAGTTCAGTTTGCTGCCACAATGGCCACAAAACGGAAACACACAACGTGTACATTGAAAGATAAGCTGGAAGTTTTGAAAAGGCTGGACAAGGGGGGAAAGTGCAACGAAATTAGCAATAGAGTTTGGAGTGGGCAAGGCCACAGTAACTGACTGGAAAAAAAACCGCGCAAAGATCGAGCAGTTTTGTACCTCTACTTCAGAAAAATCAGTTGAAAATTGACAAACAGTAAGGCCCTCAACATTTGACAAGTTTGATGAAGCTTGTTTGTTTGTTTGTTATTTGCTTTTTAGGAGCATTAGCAACTAAGGCCATATTGCTCCGGGATATGCGGTGGTCATTCCCTGACCTTTCCGCATCCTCCGTATTTGGTGGTGACGGGCTCGAACCCCGGTCTAATCAAGAAGCGTGTGCTACGCACTGCTGCTCCTTCCCACCTGGCTACGGAGGCGCCGTTTGATGAAGCCTTATTCATGTGGTTCACTCAGGAAAGAGGAAGGGGAACACCCCTAAGTGAACCTCTTGTTAGAGAAAAGGCCATTCATCTCAACAAACTAATGAAAGGTGATAAATCATTTAGTGCGAGTACCGGTTGGTTTGATCGCTGGAAGAAGTGCCATGGGATTCGCCAGCTAACGATCACCAGGGAGCAATTATCAGCTGATCATGCTGCAGCAGAGAAATATTTGCGTGAGTTCGCTGATTTGGTATCACATTATTCACCTCAGCAGATATATAACGCTGATGAGACAAGTTTAAATTTTAAGGCTTTGCCCACAAAAAGTCTAGCATCTCAACAAGAAATGCGTGCCCCAGGTTTTAAAATGAATAAGGAGCGAGTGACGTTGATAGCTTGTAGTAATGCTTCAGGAAATCACAAGCTACCTTTGATGATGATCGGTAAATCAGCGAAGCCGAGAGCTTTTAAAAATATGAACATTAACAATCTTCCAGTTCATTATAAAAGTCAAAAAAAAGCTTGGATGAACAGACAGCTTTTCATTGAGTGGTTTCATAATCAATTTGTCCCAGCAGCGAAACGTTTCAGCAATGAAAATGATTTGCCACCTCGTGCCATTCTCCTCATAGACAATGCGCCGTCCCACCCAGACGTTTCCGAGTTGACATCAGGGGATATAAAGGCAGCTTTTTTACCGCCTAATGTAACACCGTTATTACAGCCCATGGACCAGGGGGTGTTACAGTCTATCAAGCTTGCATACAGAAAGAAATATCTTAGGTCCTTGATAAAAGATAACACCAATTCACTTTCTTTACATGAGAAAATGAAACAAGTGAATTTAAAAGATGTTGTATATTGGGTTGCTGAGTCGTGGGAGGGTGTAACCGAGCAGTCCATACAAAGATCATGGAAGAAATTATGGCCCTCTCTCAGCTTTGTCGATAGCTCTGACGAAAACAATGACATAGAACAATTAATTCAGCTCGTACAGGAAATTCCCGGGTGCGAGGAAGCAATAGAATCTGACGTTAACGAGCGGATTGCAGCGGATGGAATAGGTCATGAAAACCTGTCGGATGAGGACATCGTGGCAGCTGTCACCCAAGAAGACTCCAAGCAGAATGATGACGGGAGTGATGACGAGCCCGGTGTTTCTGCGGAACAACTTGTGTCGCACACAGACGCGACAGCGGCCCTTGACCTCGCTTTACGCTACTTAGAACAACATCCTAGCGCTACACCGGCAGACTACATGTTTATGAAGCGGTGGCGAAACAGCATTATCTAGACGATTTTCATCGTTACGTCAAAAGAAACTAACAGAGTTTGTTACTTCTGAAAAATGACTTTCGTTCCTGTTTTGGTGTGTAAGTTTGTTTGTTTGTTATTTGGTTTTTAGGAGCATTAGCAACTAAGGCCATATTGCTCCAGGATATGCGGTGGTCATTCCCTGACCTTTCCGCATCCTCCGTATTTGGTGGTGACGGGCTCGAACCCTGGTCTAATCAAGAAGCGTGTGCTACACACTGCTGCTCCTTCCCACCTGGCTACCGAGGCACTTGGTGTGTAAGTATAGATCTGTAATTTTAATAGGCCATGTCAAACACTGATTTATTAATTTTGTATTAGTACAGTACTATAATAAAATACAATCGTTTTGTGGAATTCTAAACGTTTTTGTACCATTAATGCCATTTAAATTTAACTGGGAAATACAAAAAAACGTATATTTTGCAAACTAAAAAATTTCCTCTCCGCTGACAGAAACGTGTTTGGATTAGGCGGATGTTCGGATTAGCGGGGTTCGGATTAGCGGGAGTCCACTGTACTTCTATTTTCAATTTTTCTACTAGACTGTTAATTATATGATATGCATTTCTCCACATACCATTTTTTATTCTTTATTTTCACTGGATCTGATAGCATGCTAACAGTTATTTCAATGATTCGCTTGTCTCATTATTCATTTTTCCATTTCATAAAATTTTAAGCTATAGCCATCATACTATTTTTTGATAAAGAATTTACTGCATTTTTTATATGTATATGTGTGTGCTGGCACTAAGTACTTCACATTATAGTTAAAAATACATCTGTTTTTAAGCAAAGAATTTAAACAGGAGAAAGCTATTAAATCTAAAATCTGCATATGAAATTTTGTGGCATTTTTCAAATAATGCTTCAGCAATGTTGCTATCATATATAATAATTAGCTTTTCAATGTATCTGTCACACCTTAGGATGGCCTATGATAATTTTGGAAGTTTGGAAATTTTTAATTTGTGTAATTTGTTTAAAAAATAAAAATAAAATATGAATATCTGATAAAAATTTATAAAATGTTTATTTATATATTTCAAATCTCATAACGAATTTCAACAATATATTTTTACCTTAACCCAGGCAGCAGGCACACCTCCAATAGTGACAAAAAAGAGTGAAGAGGATCTGAAAGGTTCCCAAATTTGTTTTTATTTCTGAAAAAACTGTTTTTTTGAAATTCTGCTCATAGTATACCAACGCTGGATCTTTTTGTGAATGGACTGTATTAATTATTTTTTATAATTAATGAAGTCCATTCAACTTATTTTTTTTTATTTCAACTTTTTTTAATAAAAATTTTTTAAATTTAAAAATTGTTTTTTTTCTTGTCATTATCATTGAAACAAAACTTTATTACTGCTGCTCAAAATAAAGAAAAAACCTCATTAACATAAAATATAAGCATGAAAGTAGCAGTTACTTTCCTTTTCCAGTTTACAGAATAAACTGGAAAAGTTAATTCTGTAAATAAACTGTGAAATTTAAAAATTTAATTTTCTGCTTGAATAATATTGTAGAAGCAATATTATTGCTTCTACAATATTATAACAATAATATACAGCAACTTTTATTAATTCTGCTAAAAAGAAAAGAAAAAAAAAAAGACTACAATATAAAGTATAAATGGGAAACTATTAGTCCCATTTTAGAGTGATTAGAATGATAGTGATTGTTAAATGTGCTTATTTCTGCTTATATACAGTAAACCCCCGCTATTCGCGGTATCTGTACTCGTGGTTTCGCGTATTCGCGGTATCTGTACTCGTGGTTTCGCGTATTCGCGGTCGCTGATTTAATATAAAATGAAACCTGAAAAAATGTGAATTTTAAAGCGCCGTGAACATTTTCCGCCATAAAAAAAACATGGGCGTGGCTAAAATTATCTTTCCCAGTAAAAACAGCGCTCGGCGGGTGGGGGAAGAGGGGGTGACAAAATCGCGAGCGTGGATGTTTCTCGCTAATCCTTGTTCAGTATGTGTTATGCGCTTGTCATGGAAAATTTCGTCGTTTGCTTTTAATTTATATGCTTATAACTTGATATGCTTACAAAAGTGATAAATCTACCTTTTTACAGTGTAAAACAGACTTTTTCAAGTGTGTTAACAGAAGAAAGTGACTTTATTGTGGACAAGTTCTTTCTAACCCGTACAAAAATATGGCTACGAATAACAAGGGAAATGTGAAAAGATCAAAGGTGATGACATTAGCGAATAAAATTGGGTTATTAGACAAAATTTCTAATGGTGAAAGTGTCTCCTCAGTGGCAAAACATTATAAAATCAATGAGTCAACGGTACGATCAATCAAGAAATCGAAAGAAAAAATCCGCCGTAGTGTCCGTGAAAACGCGCTAATTGCTTCAAAAATTTGCTCTGTAACTCGTGATGTTAAATTAGAAAAAATGGAAGAAAAGGCTTTAAATCTGTGGATAGAAGACCGAACTCAAAATAAAATTCTGTTAAATTCACTCATCATTCGTGAAAAGGCAAAACTCCTTTATCAACACTTTAGCGAAACTGGTGATAGCACTGGCAGGATAAGTTTTTTAGCTAGCAAAGACGCTGGTTTGAAATTTCTAATAAATATTACATTTAATATTAAATTGTTTCTTATTTTCATTTCGATGCCATATCTTGCATTTCACTATGTACTGTCTATGTACATAGTCATATTATGAAGGTACCTATAATACATACATAGACAAAATTTTAGACTAGTTTTTCTTATATATTTCATACTTTGGAACGGAATCCCTTTATTACTATGGGAGCCATAACTCAGTATTCGCGTTTTCGTTATTCGCGGCATTTCTCAGGAACGTAACCCCCGCGAATAGCAGGGGTTTACTGTATTATGTACATAAGGAGAAATATGCAGAAACTTTTATTAATTCTACTCAAAATTTGGAAAAAAAAAAAAAAAAAAACTGTATAAATGTAAAGTATATGATGAAACTATTAGGCACTTCCATTTTCAAGTTATTAAAATCATTAAATTCACGAAATTTCAAAAATTACACATGTGCACATATAAAGATTTTAAAAATATATATATATACAGATAGACATATGGATATTAGATACTACTAGGTCATTTCTATTTTCAATTTGATAAAATTATGAAGACTATAAAACATAACAGAATTTCAAATTTATTATTTGCACACTTTTCTCCATTTGAATTCTGTTTTCGTATACTGCTAGAAGAAGTCTATAATGGACTACAATGGACTACAACAAAAGTTTTTTTTTTTTTAAAATTAGGGTAGATTATCACAGAATATTCTATAGTTTTCAATGAAAAACAAAACCTGAAAAATTGGAGTACATATTCACTTCCAAAACTCTACAAAAAAAAAAATTACATGAATTGCAGGAAACAATGCTATGAGTTCTCACGGGTTTTCAGCTAGTTATTCTTCAAAAGCCCTGAATCATTCCATTGAATGACTGAGAGTTTCCTATATTTACAAAGTTACAGAGGGTAACTCTGTAACTTTGTAATCATGTGCAAGCAATAACAAAATAAAATAAAAATAAAAAATAGAAAGTGTAATCTTGAAGTAGAACAGCAATTTTTCAACATATAATCAAAATATAAATATGAAACATGAAATGTGAGTGGGACCTGTGAGGCGCACATGCCTACTAAGCACAGAAATTTACAAAAACAAATTTACAGTACTTGTCAGGTTCTTTAGCACTATTACACTTTGAAAAACGTAAAAATATTACTTCAAAACTAACTTGGATAGAACTAGATCTATATTTAGGAAGGTAGAGAAATTTTCAGAAGTTAATCCTGAACCAACAATTAACAGACAAATATTTTTTCATGTGAGCACTTGAAAGGTCCTGCATGCCTGCTGGCGGGTTAAGCATTTTTTATGGTTTGTGAAATTAAAATACTATTATATCAATTAGATGCCAACTGTCACCTCTTCAGCATTTATATCAAGAATAATTCTATTATAAAAGTGTTTTCACAATCTGATTAGAAAACATAAAATATAAATCAGCTAGCAATAATAAAATAAAAAACTAAAAAATGACATACATACCTTCATTATTTACAGTGGGAGGATCTGGACCTATCTTTTCAAAATTAATAACAACACCACCCTGAATTTTTTGTACAAGAGACTCTAAGCACTGAACTAACATTCTTTGTGATATTACGGCATATGATCGACCTAAAACAAGTAGAAACAGAAATAAAAAAACACTTTTTCCTACACAGATATAAAAGACTTTTCCCTAAAATAAAACAAAAACAAAAAAAAAGCAAAACAAAAAGACCTTTTTAATATATTTTGAAGCAAATATTTAACTGTTTTACTTTGTGACAAATAAACACTTTTACATCTTTGTTTCAACAGCTCCATACATTGCCTTCCATTCTCAATATACTTCTGGATCCATTCTAAAGTGTCCTTTAGCATATTCTTCCAAGTGAAGGCTGCATGCAATCAAAGCAGCTATTTCGGATTCCTCAACATATGTCTGTCTTAAGTGAAATATTCTTCTCCATCAGTTGAACTGGGGTGTTTTAGGTTAACATCAAAGCAACTGAAACCATGAGGAATCATGGTTTCAGTTGCTTTGATTCATGGAACCATTGAATAGAAAATATGCAAGTTTTAATGCTAGTACACCAAACATAATTTGGCAACAAACATAATACCCATTACTTCAACTACAATATATGGCTTATGGATAACCTATGTGATATGTATGACTATGTGATAAATGCTAATGGCAAAAATAAAAAAGAAATAATAATAGCTGAAATTCTATTGGTCTGATTTCAATTAAATTTCAGAAAGCTCAACAAATCTTTCTAAAAGAGCCAAATATAAAATTTCTTGAAAATCCATCAAGTGGAGTTGAGCTACTACATGTGGACGGGTGGACAAAAATAATAATTGCGAGATTTCTCTTGATCCGGATTTTAATGAAATAAATTTTGGATGGCTTAACAAATCTTTCTCAAAAGCCAAATAAAATGCACCTCCCCCCCCACCCACCTAACTAGATTGAATTATTACAATGGATGGATGTAGTGAAGACAACAGGCACTTCACAAATATAAGCTAAATGCATCTAAAAACCTGTTTTTTTTTTGTTTCATAACATCTCCACCCACGACCAATTACCTTAGTCCCATTAAAAATAGACATATGGATGGACATGGTGAAGACAACAGGCACTTCACATATATACACTAAATGCATTTAAAAACCTATTGAAAATCTGTCGGGGGTTTTTTTTTTGTTTATTTGTTTCATAACATCTCCAACCAAGACCAATTACCTTAGTCCCACTAAAAATAAAAGTAATTTTTAAAAAGTTCCTTAATGTTTCACATGAATGAAAAGCTTTATAAGTTATATAAAAGCCATTTTGGGTCCTATGTGGCAGTATATGGTTTCGCCACTTGTATGGGGAAGTGTGGGTTAAAATCCTACTGGAGACAGATTCTTAAAAGATGTCTTCAATCAGGGTTAGGCCACATCTTGAGTACTGTGTAGAGGCCTGGGGGCCTCACTTTAGGAAAGATGTGGATCTGTTGGAATGGGTGCAGAGAAGGGCAACCAGACTGGTGAAGGGAGGGAACAAAAAAGGGTGCTCCTACCTATAAAGGCTTCAGTTCTGTAAATTGCAGTATCTGGAGACTAAGCACCTGTGGGGAGGTCTGATTGAGGTGTTAAAGGCTTTGAACAGATTAAGTAAGCTAAATGCTAATGGCATTTTTGCTCTTGCTGAGGAAAAATGAAAGACCCCATACATGAGGGGGGGCATACATTCAAGTTGAGGAAGTTTGCGCCCCCTCAAATTTTTTGAGGTGAAGCGTGGTTTTATTATTTTTTTTGGCTGATGCTATATAAACTTGTTTTCTTGCATCATCTGCCGCCACCACCACCACTACTACTACAAAGCAGGCAGTAGCATGTTCTCAAAAACAAACACAATAAAATATGTTGCAGGTTGTGATACTGGGTCTGGCTCTGCCATGTTTATTTCCACTTTTTTTGTGTTTTACTTGTTATTTTTGATCATTTTGTGTATATCTAAATTCAAAAGAATGGTATGCATTTGCTGTGTACCAAACTGTACAGGAAACTGTCTTAATGATTCACCAACAGAATTCATTCCAACATTCCAAAGTACGCAAAAAAAAAAATAAAATAAAATAAAATAAAAAAATAATATATATATATATAAGTCAGTTTTATTTAATGGTATCTATCTGTAGGGAATTAGGTGTATAAGGACCAAACTTACAAGTTAGTAAAAGTAAGCTAGCTTTAGCTTGGAAGGTCTATATAAAATTATATTAATGAAAATGGAAATAAAAATAATGATGAACAATGAAAATGACAGGTACCTAATACGGTAAACTTTAACAAATATCATTTTTATAGTCTTCAGTAAGAACACAATATATATATATATATATATATATATATATATATATATATTTTTTTTTTTTTTTTTTAATTGTGTGTGTGTGTGTGTGTGTGTGTGTGTGTGTGTGTGTGTGTGTGTGTGTGTGTGTGTGTGTGTGTTTTGCTACATATTGGGGTTGCTTTATAAATAAATAATCCCAATCTGTAGTATTTAAAATGACTGAAAAGATCACTCACCATTAAACTCCTGAGAAGTATGAATAGAAGTGGTTGTCACATTCTCATCCTGATGTTGTGAATGCTGCTGTTAATTATAACATAATTCTCCAAAACTCATTTCAGAAAAAAATTAACATATATATTTCTTAGAGAAAACTAACAAAGATAATTAGTAATTATTATTTCTACAAGTAATTAAGAATTCCTCTTAACAGTAAACCTGAAGGGTATTTACCCGATATTGTTTTAAAATAAAGGACATTTACCAGATATTTTAAAACTAAATCTTCAAGCATCAACTAGTGTACTGTCACACAATCATTATAAAAAAAAGGAAAAAAAGATTATGAATGAAATGTATATCTGAATACAGGTTAATGAGTACTGCAATTACCTGTTTGTGGCAAAATAACTACACAATGCCAGGGCTTTAACTCTTGAAAGTGACAGCTCCCTCCCATAAGTTATTCTGGGTTTTTCAGTATGCACAACATGGAAAATTGCTTTTGAACACACTTGGATGGTAATAACAATACTAGTGCAATATGGATTAAGACACTGATGCTAAGACAGTGCAACCATGTCATCTGTTTCTCTGATACCAGAAGTAACATCATGAAACTTTAACATAGTTTTTTTGGAAAAGTGTACCACTTTAAAAAACAAAAACTCCCAAGAACTTTTATTTAAGCATTACTGTTATTATTTCAACATTTAGTGGGTAGAAGGGTTGCTATGGCTATAACCATATCGTTCAAGGTTCTTTAGGTTGTTTGAGTTTCAAGAAAGCTGAATGCTGATAAATTCTCAGCATAACCCATTTTCACACCTATTTGTCTTTTTGACAAATAGGTGTCAAATTATGAAAGGGCATATCTTTTTATGTACAATAGCCCATTTGTCTCAAAAAAAACTTAATATCCATTTTAATTTTTTTATTTTATTTTTGAAGAAAGGATGTGAATGAAAAATATCACTATCAACAAAAGTGAAGGCTGAGAGGCTATGAAATACCTGTTTATACAAGGGAAAACACCAAAATGAAATTCATGATGATATGTTGGTAATGTTAGGAGAATAGCGTCCAACCATCAAAAGCTTGGTTGCAAATTTTATTTATTTATTTTTATGCTGAGCATGTAGTAAGGCCAGGAAGACCAGCTTCTACGACAGTGCCTGAAAATGTGAATGCCATTCACACCATGATACTGTCAGATAGACAAATTTTGGTAAAACGGATAGCTGAGACTCTAGGGAATGTGTTGGATATGTTATTCATGACATTTTAGACATGTGGAAGATTTCTGCCAAAGGTAAAGTGCAGCCATTATCAACCCACTGCAGGATGGAAGCCTCCTCAACAATTCATGCTGAGGGAAACAGACCATGATCTGCCATGCTGGTCCAGTGCGGGTTGGCAGATCGACTGTATTCAGAAGTCAGGGGCTTGAACCCCGGTCTACTCAAGAAGCGTGTGCTACTGCACTCCTGCTCCTGACCACTTGGCTACGGAGGCCATTTCTGCCAAATGAGTCCACAAATTGTGATCAAAAGTGGCAGCACATCCTGTCTTCAATTGCCATTATTCACCATTTTGAGCAAGGACAATGATTCTTTTTTGTCCGAATTTTGACCAAGGGTGAAACATAATCGATTCATTATGATGCAGAAACAAAAGCACAGTTAAAGGAGTGGAGGCACAGTGACTCCTTCCATCCAAAGAAGTTCCGCACTTAATCTGTTAAGAAGGTCATGGCCTCTGCCATTTGGAACAGGGATGGAATTTTGTTTATTGACTATCTGGAAAAGGAAAACTGCTGAGCATTATTCATCTATTTTAGACAAACTGAAGGCCAAATGCAGGAGAAAACTCACCCAAGGACTGCTTTTTGCAAGACAATGCTCTGGTGCACGCGCGCGCACAGCACATTACAGACATACAGATTGTGTGAACTAGGCTTCCAACTTCTTCATCACATTCATCAGATCTTGCTCCCACAAACTACTACCGCTTCACAAATCTCAAAAAAGATTTAAACAACATCAAATTTACTTCAAACAATGAGGTCTCATGAGCCACCGAAGCCTGGTTTGGGGAGTAGTCATGCAATTTCTTTTTGACAGGTTTACAAACGTTGAAACATTATTGTAGACAGTGCACAGAATTGAAAGGCAAATATGTTGAATATACTATGCATATAATTTATGCATAAGTTATATGCATAGCATACTACATAGTTATATACTATGCTATACTATGCATATAACTGTATTATCTTGTTTATTTCTATCATAGGCTACAAACTTAATCAGAACCCCCCCCCCATACATTCAGAGTTAGAAATGGACATAAGTGATTTGCTTTTGAAAAATAAAGAATTTGGTAAGGTTAGCATCTTTCTCTATAATATGCTGTAGTGTTGAAAGTTTCTGTAGAGATGACATGAACTTGAAGGCCACTCACCTGTTATTCTGAAGATAAGCAGTCTAGGAAATTATGTTTTACTGTGAGTAATGAGTGACAACTCTGCAGGCCAGGCCTTTCCCAGTAAGCTAGAAGGGTAAGTTAAATATGAACCAATACATGTTTCAGAAAGAATACCTTCCTCTTTTCCATTTTTAGCCAGATAGAGTTCATTGGACATGGTTTTTATTTTATCTGCATGAGTTTATTATTTGTTTGAGTCTGCCATATTTTACATCCATTGAGTTTGGCTTGTTCTGTTCATATAACAGTTCTGCACCGAACAGTCGTAACTCATATTTGAGACATATCTGTTTCAGTTGTGTTCTAATGACATGATCTGCATGTTAATTTCTTGGGAATCTCTGAATGAGCTAGAATCCAACAAAAAGTTACTTCCTGTTGCATTTCTTTAGTTCACTTAGCATAAATTTTTTTTTCAAGATTGTATGAATAAAAATAGTTCTGTTCCATAAAGCAGCTACTGCACTTTTAGTTTTGATGATCAAAACCAACCTTTTCCTTATATAACCCACAGATCTTGCAACCTCTCCAAATCGGCCCTTTGATCTAAAAGATTGAGCACCACTATATTATATGATTTGAAGGAGACAAGACTAAGACCTATGCCTATATTATATCACAGGTGCTCAGACTATGGCCTGCAATATTTTATCCAGTCTACAAAAGAATTATGAAAATTATCACTAGTCAAATTAGGCATGCTAGAGGCAAAATATAGAACTATAGTTTCACACGATATCAGTCAGTTTTAAGGCTGTTCAGATATAAGCGTGAACCCTACATTTTGATATATGTGTGAGATGCTGCAAGTACCCTGAGATAATTTATAGAAATTTAAATATTAACAGTTCTTTTTCTTTTATTGATATTCATAATTAAATATAAATTTAATAAATAATTTCTTATTAGGTGTAAATTCTACAGTTGAGTTAAGCTTTTTTTTTTTTTATCAAGATTATTTGCAATTCACCCTAAAATCTTTTGGGATGAAATATATCCATGGAAAAGAAAACTTGCTTTCAAGTGTTTTTAATAAACAGTGAGAGAACAAATATTTCATTATAGATTAGCACTGAAAAAGGTTTATTCTTCATTTTCAAAGAAATATAGTAGCTATGTTAAAGGAGTACAACCTAAAAAGACACCATGCATCTTCTTTAGCTCTTACAGACCAAAACAGTTAAACCAACCTTTTCCTTATACAACCCACAGAGTCTTGCAACCTCTCCAACTCGGCCCTTTGACCTAAAAGATTGAGCACCACTGTATTATATGATTTGAAGGAGACAAGACTAAGACTAACTTTACAGCATACAGTTTGCAGTTCAGCAATATAGATGCTGCATTCATTTGGAATATGTACTGAGATGACATTATTTGGAATATATGTATTGTTGCTACTATAATATACGTGTAATTAGTAATGTTAAAATAAATAAATATATAATCTTTATTAATGTACCATAGATGATGAATTAAAAAAGAAAGGTAGCCTGTCATAGCATTTTATTATCGTGTGACAATAAGTTCCGCAAATGCTAAAATTCACCAACTATAATCGTATATGCTATATATATATACTCAGAAATACAACTAAGTTCATTAGATTAAACAGGAAAAGAAAGAAAATTTCAAATTAAACAGGAAGAGAAGAAAGATGACTGGAACATAGTGAGTTTTTGGTAAAGTGCTAACTGATATTTTTATTACAGAAAACTGTGTTAAAAATGGGCACTTTGGATAGAACATCAATCAAAGAGGCAACTGATTCTGTTTAAATATTTAGTGACAGTTAAAAGTTTATTTTGTTAGACAGGCTATCCTAATGAGAATTTCTAAACACAGATATTGTCTGCAACTCCAGTTACAAAGTTGTATATACAGGTTTCCACAGTTAATGGAAAATTTTTACCACAAAAAACTCAAACATATATTGCATTTCCCATGGAAGGATACATCATACTTATGAAAAACGTTTCTGGATCCTGTATATGCTTATATTGTATATAACTCACTTGAACCTAACAAATTAAATATACAGTGTATTATGTGTAGTTGTATTTCTATTCTTATTTCTGTTCATATCAGTGACATCCACTGTTGGCTATCTCATTTTCATATTTACAATATCTGCTTTTGTCTGATTTTAAGGTCACCTTTAAAGAACTTTCGGTAATTTATGTTAAAGGTCCATTATATAGGAAGAAACCTGCACTCGTAGACATACCTAAACAAAAACTAATAACTTATCTCTTACTTTTGCTTTCTGTAAATTCTGCCTTTTATTTCCTTGAAATTATTAGATTACTCAATGATAGAGGAGAAACTACTTGCTCACTATGCTGCTATCTGTTGCTTGTGTGAAGTTTAGTATCTACTTCACCAGCTATTTTTTCCTATCCTATCAAAAGAAAGATTTTTAATACATCCTGTAATTAAGTTTCATCCCTTTTACCAACAAGAATTAGGTTATTCTTATGCTATCCTTTATTCTCATCTTTACATTAGGCTATTACCCAAACCATTCTCAGATTCGAGGTGAGTGGACGTGCTACGTCAGGGCTCCTCAGTTAAGTGGATTGGATTACTGTTGGATTATTTTGTTATAGGTTTTCCTGTAACAGTTTGATTTTTATAATATTATAGATATAATTTTTTAAAGTTAATTTTCATTGATACTTAGCTAATTTTTGTAACAAGTGACTCAAATTGTTAATTTGAGTCACTAAAAAAACGGGTGCTTGCCCTCGAGAATAATTCATCTAGGAGCTCGTTAGGGACTCAAGACTCCAGCAATCTACCAAGTGATGCACACCCGATTCGGGCCTCAAAACAGAAAAACCAAGTGCAAACTACTCTGGTTAAAAAGGATTGTTTTATTAGGAGACTCCATTGTCAGGGAAAAGGGGAATATTTTTTTGTAATAAGGATAGGTGGAGTAGAACCAGGGTATGTCTGCCGGGAGCAACTATTAATGATGTCACCAACAGATTGTCAGATTGGGGGGGGGGGGGTAAAGAGAATATTGTTATTCATGTGGGGACTAATCATATCAAACGTACATGATCTGATGATTTTTGGAAAAATACAGGACCATGCTGAGGAAATGCTGCGAGCTAGGCCACAATGTCTATGTGTCTGCAATTTTGCCCAGATAGCATAGGGGGGATTATACGTTAAGAGCCTTTGTGGATTAACTCAAGGCTTGAAGGACTCTGCAAGGCTTTGGGGGGGGGGATTTCTATCAGCATGGCCCACACTTGTAGGTAGAAAGAATTTGTTTTGTAGAGACGGGATACACTTAAACAAAGGTGGTGGAAAAGTTTTTGCAGTATTATTGAGGATACCTTAAAGGTTCAGGGAAACTGCTAGTTAGGGAGGATGTGGGTAATACTGACACGTGTTTATCTGATAATATTGGTCAAAGTAACTCTTGCACATACCTCAAGAGTTCTTATCTGTTACCCCAACTGGACATATTATCTAGATGTTCTGGGGGCGGAAACGTTTCAAGTGAGCGGGCAGCTAATGCCAGGAAAGCGAGCCTAAAAAACTTCATTACTATATAAACAATTAAGACTTACTGTTAAATATACAAGAACAGTAAGTCTTAATTGTTTATATAGTAATGTTAAAAATGTCGTCAATAAAATGAGCGAATTTGAACTGCTGGTTAAAACAAGTTGTTGTTGTTGTTTGGTTTTTAGAAGCATTAGAAACTAAGGCCATATTGCTCCGGGGATATGTGGAAAGGTCAGGGATATACTCCCTGACCTTTCCGCATATTCAGTAGTCAAGTATTTGGTAGTCATGGGCTCGAACCCCAGTCTAATCAAGAAGCAGGTGCTAGGTTAAAACAAGTAATGTGGATATAATAGGGCTTACGGAGACGTGGTGCCACCCGGAAATTGGGGATGATGAGTTTCAGTATGGTTGTATAATGTATTTAGGAAGGACAGGGTAGAGTAGATATAGGGTTATGGGGTAATGCTTCTTATCAGAAGCAGCCTGAGTGCTACGATAGCTTTCCCGGATTCAGACGTTTCACATGCTAGTATAGAATCTGTATGGTGTGAGATAGTTGGAAACAAAGGTATAATGCGAGTAGAAGTAATCTACAGACCAGGTGATTGTGAAGATTATGACGAAAGCCTCTACATGCAAATGGAATGGGCAAGTAAGTGTCAATGTCTTATTATGGGTGATTTCAATTTGCCTCTAACTGATTGGAGTAAATGGGAAGGAAACTCGACATGGGGAACAAAATTTTTAAATCAACTAGATGGCTGTTATTTGTATCAACATGTCAGGGAAAGTAGTAGATTAAAGAAAATCCTAGACCTCATCATCACCCATGAATCAGATGACATAACAGGGCTGACAGTAGAGGAACCAGTAGGAGGAAGTGATCATGGAGTTCTACAGTGGATGATGATGAGAGAGGTAGCAGTAGTAAAAGGCAAAGGAATGGGTTTTAATTTCAGAAAGGGAAATTACGATGCCTTAAGGTACTACATGGCCTCTATTAACTGGGTAGATATCGCACAGAGAATGAATACATTTGAACTGTGGTATGCTTTTAAAACATTAATCACAGATGCCTTGAATGTGTATATACCATTAAAAAAATACTCCACAAGGATGGTTCCAAGTTGGATGAATAGTGAAGTTGCCACATTACTTGAGCAGAAAAAGGTGGCATAGAAAGGTTAAAGAGCAATAAAAAGTACTGAAGCCTATAACAGCTACAAGATGATCTGTAATAGAGCCACAGAAATAGAGCCATATATAAATGCCAAGAAGAGCAGGACAAACCAGATCGGACCTTTATGTAAGGGAAAGGGGATAGTATTAAATACACCAACTGCCGTTGCAGATGAACTCAACAGTTATTTTGCATCGATATTTACAAATGAAAAACCTTTTGTGGCAATGGGAAATTGTGGGAGCGAAGTTGAAAAATATGTAATTAATGATATTGAAATTTCTCAAGATTATTTAATGAAAAAACTTTCGAGCCTACAGGCCAGTAAGGCTCCTGGAGTTGATGGAATATACCCTATAATCTTAAGGGAGGCAGCAAGTGAGTGCATCGAACCATTGAGGATAATTATGCAAGCATCACTAGACTCTGGGGAGATTCAATTGGATTGGAAAAGTGCCAATGTATCTCCCATACATAAGGGTGGATCTAAGAGTGAAGTGGGAAATTATCGACCTGTCAGTCTGACTTCAGTGGTAGGGAAAATCATAGAGGCAATGATCAAGGGTGAAATTCAGAATCGTTTGGATAGAAATGAAATTCTCAAGGATACTCAGCATGGTTTTGTAATGGGAAAATCATGTTTAACAAATCTGGTTCGCTATTTCAAAAAGGTCACTCACGAGCTGGATTTAGGGAATAATTTCGACATTGTTTATGTAGATTTCAGCAAAGCTTTTGACTAAGTCCCACATGAGTGGTTGCTTTATAAGCTGGAACAGGTTGGAATCACTGGGAAAATCCTTAGATGGATAGCAGGATGGCTTCAGGGCAGGAGGCAGAGGGTTGTGATAAATGGCTATTCCTCAGATTGGGTTGATGTAAGAAGTGGGCTTCCCCAAGGATCAGTATTAGGACCACTGTTGTTTTTAATTTTCATAAACAACATCGATGAAGGGATAGAGGGCGTGATATCTAAATTTGCAGATAATGTTAAAATTGGTAGAATAGTTAATGATCACTGTCAAGCTGAGCTTCTTCAGAGAGACCTAGATAGACTTCAGGAATGGTCAGAAAAATGGCAGCTATGCTTTAATCCAACAAAGTGTAAGGTATTACACCTGGGAAACAGTAATCCCAAAATAACTTATTCACTTGGTGGAGTTCAACTAAACCCAGTACTGGAGGAAAGGGATTTGGGCGTTATGATACGGTCAGACATGAAATTCTCTGAGCATTGTAAACAGGTTGCAAGGAAGGCCCATGGTGTCCTATTGAACTTTTGCAAGTAGAGATAGGGACGTGATAATCCCATTATATAAGGCTTTTGTTAGACTACACTTGGAATACTGTGTTCAAGTATGGAGACCTCACCTAAAGAAAGATATCGAGCTTCTTGAAAGGGGTGCAAAGACGGGTAACTTGCATGGTGAGATCGGCAAAAGGGCATCCTTATGAAGAAAGACTTCGAATATGTGGGTTGCAGAGTTTGAAAACTAGACACCTTAGAGGAGATTTGATTGAGATGTTTAAGGCTTTGAGAGGCATCAGTAAAATGAATGAGGACGAAATTTTCAAGATTATAAATGATGCTAGAACTAGGGGACATAAATTCAAGTTACGGTAAGAAATGTTTAGATTGGACTGTAGGAAGTTTTATTTTAGCCAGCGAGTTATAAATTACTAGAATAAGTTGCTTACATGGGTGATAGAGGCTGACATTTTAGGGAAATTCAAAGGTCATCTAGATAGTACCTTCAGGTGAGGGAAGTGCATAGGATGATAGGTTTAATTTCCTTTTCTTTTATTAATTATCATTATTATTTATTTTTTCTTTTTTTATCATTGTTTTATTTGAGTTTTTTTTTTTTTTTGGCTGGTGCAGCATAAGCCATAGGCTTTCTTGCACCATGCGGCCATTACTAACACTACAATACTAAATACTATTCTTATCTTTTACATAACTATACTATGTCCAATGCAGATATTATGCAAATCCTGGCTTCAAAGATGATTACAGGTCATTACTTTCATACTGGTACAAAAATTTAATTTTGTTGTGTGGGCTTCGTTTGGACAAAGTAAGTTTGTTGTTTTTACCTTCATTTTAAAATTGTAATAAATTCATTCTAAAATTTGTAAATTTACTAAAATATATCTTGGCCAAAAAGATTCTTAATTTTATGCATATATTTGCTATGTACTTTAAATTATACTCATAACTTGTACACAGGTTAGGGTGCAAGAATATTTGCTGATGCTATCGAGGCAGAGTTAGGCGGGCCAGAAAACTGCTAGCTTGGAGGAATTCACAGACTAAAAGGTTAAAAATAGCCACAGATAAAGGTGAAGAAGATTCTTGCACTACTTCTATTAGAATAATCAGTAACTATAATAAATTGTAATAAATTCATTCTAAAATTTGTAAATTTACTAAAATATATCTTGGCCAAAAATATTCTTAATTTTATGCATATATTTGCTATAATTTAAATTATACTCATAATTTGTACACAGGTTATGGTGCAAGAATATTTGCTGATGCTATTGAGGCAGAGTTAGGTAGGCCAGAAAACTTCTAGCTTGGGGGAATTCACAGATTAAAAGGTTAAAAATAGCTGCAGACAGAGGTGAAGGAGATTCTTGCACTACTTCTATTAGAATAAGCAGAAGCCTGGAGCGAGGGGTTCTGAGGGTTTCAGGGACTGACGGCAGTCATCGTGAAACAGGTGGGTATATAGGATGTGCTAAGGGTAACTAAGAATATGTGCATGTATACCAATGCTAGAAGTATAGTAAATAAATTTGATGAATTTGAAGTGTTGGTCAACACATCAAAGGCAGATATTGTTGGGATATCAGAAACGTGGTGTCACACAGATATCAGAAATGCAGAATTGGAATTTGGGGAGTACAATGTGTACAGAAAGGTTAGACAAGATAGGAAGAGTTATGCTGTTAATTAAGAAAAACATAAAACCAAAACAAGTGCATCCAGTTGATATAGATGGACAGTGCACTGTTGAGTCAGTTTCGTGAGACATAAGCACTGCGAAAGCAAAAATAAGATTAGGAGTGTGTTATAGGCCTAATCACTTGAATGAGTACAATGAACAATAGTACAGAGAAATAGAGTGGGCTAGTAAATCAGAATGTCTTATAATGGGGAATTTTAACTTCCCAGATATTGACTGGAATCTGTGGGTTGGTCACTCGCACACTAGTAAGACTTTTGTGGATTTATTGGATGATTGGTTTCTGCAGCAGCATGATCGAGAGGCAACCAGAGGGTAATACCCTCGATCTGGTTATCAGCAGTGATCATTCGTGTATTAAGAATTTGCAGATAAAGGAACCACTAGGTGGCAGTGATCACAGTGTACTGAGGAGGGATTTACTTAAAGATATAATTACCATCAGGGGTAAAGGAAAGGGTTTTTGCTTCCATAAAGGTGTACAGTGGTCTCAGACAGTTTTTAAATACTGTACAGTGGGATCAACTGATGATATTACGAACATTCAAGGAATTAATCGTAAAAGTTTCATACCTATTAAGAAATATTGTTCAAGGTTTAGGCCTAAATGGTTGTCAAATGAACTAATGAGACTCGTGGCAGAGAAGAAAAATGTATGGATGCATATAAATTATCAGGCGACACAGAAGCCTATGGCAGATATAAGCTGGTCTGTAATCAAGTCACAAAGGAGGTTAGGCAGGCAAAGGCAGATTACGAGAAATCTTTGGCAAAGGATGCTAAGAAAAACAGCAAGGATTTCTTTACTTATATAAACTCTAAAAGAAAGTGGATGAATCAGATCGGTCCACTTGATATCGATGGTTTGACTGTTGATGATCCTGCTCAGATAGCAAACAAACTGAATGAGTATTTTGTATCTACATTCATACATGAGAAGTAAAGAATTGAAAATGCCAGAAGGTTATCAAATTGTAGCAGGGTGCTTAATGATTTTGTAATAACTGAGAGCAAAGTGGAGGAGAAATTGTTGAAGTTAAACATAAGAAAGGCACCTGGGATGGATGGGATCTATCCAGTTATATTAAAGGAGGCGGCAAAGGAAGTAAGCAAACCCTTAGCCATAATTATGAGAGCATCCTTGGACTCGGGGGGGGAGGGGGGTCTCCACGGACTGGAGATGTACAAATGTATCCCCAATTCACAAAGGGGAATCGAAGGATGACACGAGTAATTACAGACCAGTTAGTTTAACTTCTGTTCCGGGTAAAATAATGGAGTCACTGGTATTTTTTTTTTTTTTTTGTAGTTGTTGGCGCATAGGCTTCTGTGGCCATAATGCACATCCCAAGGTTTTTGCAGTACTTTGATCCAAGCCCAAGGCAGCAATCAAACCCGCGACCTTTGGGTTGCCAGGCAGGCACTTTACCCACCCGGTTAGCCCGGTCGGCAGAGTCACTGGTTAAAGATGCATTGCAGGATCATCTAGCCAAGACTGCAGCAATAATTCAGACACAGCATGGGTTTGTTAACGGGAAAGTTGTCTGACAAATTTGATTGGATATTATGATGTGGTAACAAAGGAAGTGGATGCAAAAAATAATTTTGATATCATATACTAGAATTTCAGGAAAGCTTTTGACACTGTTGTACATGGAAGACTACTTTTTTTTTTTTTTTTTGGTAGTTGTTGGCGCATAGGCTTCTGTTGCCATAATGCACCTCCCAAGGTTTTTGTAGTACTTTTATCCAAGCCCGAGGCAGGAATCGAACCCGCGACCTTTGGGTTGCCAGGCAGGAAATGCAGACAGGCTGCAAGAGCAGGTCATGGGGTTTTGTCAATGATATATAGGAATTTTGCTAGCAGGGAAAAGGAGGTGATTATCCCTTTGTATAAGGCAATGGTCAGGCCATGCCTTGAATACTGTGTACAGGTCTGGAGGACTCATTTTAGGAAGGATGTAGATTTGCTTATGCATGTACAGAGAAGGGCAACAAGATTGGTGAAGGGAATGAAGGGATCCTCTTACCAAGAGAAGCTTAAGTTCTGTAAATTGCAGTGGCTGGAGACTAGGCACCTGCGAGGTGATCTGATTGAGGTGTATAAGGCCTTGAATGGGTTGAGCACCTGAATTCTGATGGGGTTCTTCCACTTGCTCAGATTATGAACCTAAGGGGTTTGTAATCTGAGCAAGTGGAAGGGGTTCGTAGATGAGTGGAAATTTGGCTTTAGCCAGGGGGTGGTTAATTGCTGGAACAAACTTCCATCTGTTGTTGTTGTTGTGGAAGTTGATAGCTTAAATAAATTCAAGGAGGAACTGGACAAACTTTTAGAGGGAATGGTGGTGTGAATTTTTTGTTTTAGCTGATGCTACATAAGCTTGATACACTTGCTTTCTTGCATCATATGCTTCTATTATTATTACTATTACATTATTTTGGAAATAAGATAAATATGATTTATGATCTGAGTAAGACTCATGAAACAATTTCTTTCTTCCAGCCCTCAGCAATGCCTAGATATTTTTAATAATCCTTCCCTTCATCATCCTGGGTGAGAGTTGCGTAGTTTTTCCCTCCCTAAAATTTTTGTTCTTTATGCAAAAGAAGCAATTTGAACATAGAAAATAAGCTTTTTATAGATGTAATACATTGATGTCATTGATTTGGCAGTTATTCTAAACAACAACCCAAACCTTCATTATAAGTTAGTTACTGTCTGAATAGGAAGCTGGTAACTATGAATATTTTCACATGAAAACAATGATTGACCGTTCTCTACATCTTAAGTGGTTTTATTCTTGTCATGTTTCTACTAAAAAGAGCTCATCCTCAAATTTTATTTTTTAAGTACACACTGAGAAAACTTTGCATTTTCATGTTCTTGGATTATAAATCTTAACCCACATATTCACTACAGCTGTGAGTTGCAAACAGATTTTGAAGCAGGTTGAAAACAATTATTTCAATTTAATAGTATATTTACATAAACAGGCAAATTTATTTATTTCAAAATAACTGTACAGAACAAAATAACTGTATTCAATAACATTGAATTATCAACCAGTGATAATTCAATGTTATTGAATTATCACTGGTTGATAATTCAATAACATTGATAATTTCAAATACAGAATTTTTCTTGTGAGAGCCTCTGGTCCATAGTTGTTCTGAAATCTCATTTACATCCCATGTGAAAGTAATTACCCACTAAAGCCTTAATTAAACCTGCTTTTAGTTTACGGTGCATTAGCATCTTAGGTCATGTTGTGTCAGTGTATTATATCTGTTTGTGTGTGTGTGCGTGCATGCACACACAAACACACAGACAGACAGACACACACAAACAAACAAATATAATAGACAAACACACACACACACACACACACAAACATACAATATACAAACACACACACACACACACACAAACAGAGATAATACACAAACACACACACACACAAACAGATATAATACACAAACACACAAACAGATATTTCAGTTTGCACAACATGCAAATGTTGTGCAAACTGAAAAATTTGAAGTATTTTCAACAGAGACTTGCAAATTACAGACCCAGCTGAGGAGGCTTTTAAGAATATTACCATTCTCTGATGGGATCAGCACCTACACTTCTTCAAATGAATGACAAATGGTGAAACCACTATAATGTCACAAAATTCTGTGGAACAAAATGCAATTAATTCTGTAACTTCTGTAATAAGTTAAGAATTACATGTGTTATCAACAGCACAAAAATTCCAGAGAGATGGATTACAATTTATTTGTTGCTCAGTGTGAGAGTAAAAATGGGTGTTTTAATTTTTGGGAAAAAAGCTGAATAGACAAAGAATGAAAATATTGGCATGTACAATTTAGATTTAGTTATTAATTTATTTATCCTCTTCACATTCAGTAGAGAAAGTAAAAGCCAAGAATAATGATGGCAAGTCCTGAGACAGTTGCATACAAATTACATACTTGTAAACATTTCCTCATTCATTTCACAAATCTCCACTTATGGTTTGCCAAACCCCATGCACTTTTTCTTACAGAATCTCAATTATTGGTTTATTTAACCACTGCTCATCTCAGTTATCCGAATTATTTGCTGTATAATTCCTTTTGCTTCAAAGGGGTACTTGTGCATATGTCCGCTCTGATATTCCCTGTCAGAGACTTAGTAATTTGGAATCTCCTCATTTTGATCTTCTCAGGCTAAAAACCTCTCTACCACATTATGTCATATTCATCTGTTGCCTCTATCATTCTCCCAATCCCACTAATCACTTGGAACTCTTTAACTTCCTCTCTTCGAAACTAGACTTTCTCCAGTCCAACTTTCCCAACAGTGAGGTAATTTTCCTTGTTGATTTTAATGTTCCAACTCCATCTGGCTTCCGTTCTCTAGTTACACAGACCCAGCTGGTCGAGATGCTGAGGCTTTTGCAATTACTAATTACCTCGCAAAGATTATTCATTTACCTACCATCCTAATACCAGACAATCCTAACCACACAGCCAACGCGCTTGACCTTTTTTTCACAAAAAACCCTTCAAACTATATACAGTTGAGGTGAATGGTCCTCTAGGCACCTCATATCACAACTTGGTGATGGTCTGTTCTCCAATGGAGCCTTTCTCAACCTTGTGTTGTTTGGCATTACAAGAATGCAAAATGAGATGATCTGCCAGATTTCTTTTCCTTTTTTCCATGGATGGATTACTATTTCAAAACTTCTGATGTCAACATTTGTTCAGATCGTGTCAGTGAAATTATTCTTATTAGGAATGGAATCCTTTATTCCACACTCCACCTTAAAATCTCATCCTTTATCTAAACATTGATATTCCAATAAATGTGCTAAAGCTGTTCAAGAGAAAAAGGTTGCATATCGTAATTGGCTTGTATCCAAATTTCCAGGTTCATTTTCTGCATACACCAAAGCTCAACTATTGTAAAACAGTTATTAATCAATGCAAACTAAATTTCGGAACAGGCTAAGAGTAGAAAACTTGTTTCTTTTCAGAACACAGAAATAGCAGACTTCAGTTCATTATCATCAGCAAAGTGCCTATCCACATACATTTTTCTTGAGGTGTTGAAACAAGAAATAGTCACTGGGGGCCAGATCTGAGCTGTAAGGTGGATGGGTAAGTTCTGTAAAATCACAGTCTCTCAAACCAGCAGCAACAGCATGTGACCTGTGAACCAGTGCATTGTCCTGAATAAGTGGCCCACCTCTGGAAAGTTTTCCATAGTGTTTTCCTTTATGATATTCCTTAGGTTGTACAGTAGAGATGCATATGACTCCCCACTGACTGTCTGCTTGTGCTCCAAGTAGTGATTGTACAAAATTCCCTCAGCATCTCAAAAAATGGTGGCCATAATCTTGCCTGTTGAAGGTTGTGCCTGAAATTTTTTGGGTGGGTGAGAACCCTTGTGTTTCCGCTGCATTGATTCTTGCTTGGTCTCAGGATCCCAGTGATAAACCCATGTTTCATCACCAGTAACAATTCTGGAGATGAAAGTTTCAGGATCCCTTCCATAAAACTTTAAATTCTCCTCACAACACAGTACTCTGAATTACTACTGCACAGGGGTCAGAAATCTACGGACCCACCTTGCACTGACCTTAGTCAACCCCATACGTTCATGCAGGATGGTTATAACTATTTCCTCAGATATGTCATATTCCCTAGAAATTTGGGACACCTTTAAATGTCTCTCATTCGATACAAGGGTTTCCACAGCTCATCACATTTCTTTCACTGTTACAGGGCTTCCTGGACTTGATCATCTTTGATGGACTCTCTATCCCACTTGAATTGTTTTGACCAGAATTTTACCTGGTACTCTGAAGGTGCACTGTTGCCATACACAGCCACCATCCTTTCATGAATGGCCTTTGGCCCATTTCCTTCTTTGACGAGAAACTTGATGACTGAACAATGCTCCAATTTCAGCAAATTCATAATTTGATACAGAAGTCTTCCTTCTTTCTGTTACAGCAGCACCTAAAAACACAAGTGGGATCAAAATTAGTATGATTCAAGTTGAGATACGTAGGAACATGATAAATCATGAATCATTGAAACATAACTATGGAAAGTACCTTAGGTAGATAATTTACTGATTCCATATTATTTAATCGCACTTTGCATAGAACATCCCAAGTCAGGTTTTGCCTAAAAACTTTTTATGTTGTCCAAAGTTATAATTTATAACTTCCCTTTTTCACTGTAATGGATTGTTCATAAATTATTATTTGAATAACAACTAAAAAAAAGAAATACTAACATACAACAGACAATGAATAAATATTCAAATGCTGCATGGAAATGTCACAGTGAAATCAAACTGACAACTAAAGAAAAGAAAAAAAAATAATAAATAAAAACACTTGATACAGCCAATGAAGTGCTACAAAACTGAGAAATGTTTATTCACATTCTCACATGAATTTGCTAACCTTAAAACAAATCTTTTAGTTTGACATTTCCCTGTAAAATGAATCAGCTTCTTAGCTTAGCGTTGGTGCATTCCCACTTCAAAAGTAGAGGTACAATAAACAAATCTTTTTTTTTGTTGTGAGTGTTTATTTTAAAAAAGAAAATTGTGTTCTTCACAGTTTACAAATTAGATCTATAATTTGTACTAAACCTCAGTAAGGAAACTTATATAATTAAATTCTTGTTTAGGAAAAATCTCCATTCTGCATAAATAAAAGGAATGCATGTGCATACACACACAAAAATACAGACAACAGTCCAAATAACAGAGGTTCTGATTTAGTGAAGTCCAAATTAATGATGTTTTACTATACTAAAATTAATATTACTGAGTTATAATTTTATTATATTGGTAATCATTTTACTATCACAAAAACCTTTTATATTTAAATTTTTGTGGTAGATTAATAACACAATTCATTTATCAAATCAAAAGAAAAAAAGTAGCTCTTTACCTCCAGTTACTTCACACATAGCATCAATAGGAGAACTGTCTGGCGGAACCACTGAATTTGGATCTCTATCCACAGGTGGAGTTCCTGTAAGCCTCAAAACTAATGAAAATAACCTCTGATCCCACCGAAACGGTTCTTTAGTTAATTCTGATCCAGGAACAGAAGAATGCATTGGTAAATTTAACTGAAATAAATACAAATAACTAATTTTTAAAATAGATAACTCTATACATTACAGCAGGACATCAATTATCTGAACCACTGGGAATGATCATTTCTGATAATCAATTTTTTCAGAAAAAAATAAGAAGTCAATTTCAAACTTCACTCTCATGTTTTTGAAATTTTAAACTGTTGAGAGTTATATGAATGGTTGCAAACTGCAACTATTCATGAATCTTTGAATGATATCAACTGTGTCATAAACAGATATCCTTCCATGAGACATTTACTTATCACCATTTTGGCACTTATTGCCTGCAGGGCTTTTTTTTTTTTTTTTTTTTTTAATACCTATCTTGTGCTGTCAGTCTCTAGTTTTATTTTTTTGATTAAGTAATTATGTTTGTCGTTTGATTGTGTGAATTTACTGAAGAGCCCAGAATTCTGTTTCAAATGTTCTGATTTATTATTCATGAAAGCAAATGAATATTTTTTACCATCTTGCAAGTATTGCAAAACACCTGGAAGACAATTCCATTTGAGTCAAATAAAATTCTCACTGGTTTCATTTCAATCAAATGCATTAATTCCTCTCTGAAGTATCCTCTTCAGTAGACAGTAACTTATTGGTAGCTGGATGAAATCATATAAAAGATATAGTCAACAGAGACTTGTCAAATTCTCAATAATGAAGCTGTTAAAAAGTTACCTTTGAAATCTTCATGAGTTACTCCTGAGTAAACAGTATGGTTCAGAGTAGAAGAGGACAAAATATCCTCTTCTACTGTAGAGGGGAAACCCCAAGTGACAATGGGTTAATTTAAATTAAAAGTTACAATAACATATAATTAATAATTACAATAAATGTTCATTACTGAACAAATGTATAAAAAGAAAACTCTGGCATACTATTCTGGCTGGTAGTATGAACTATTTGTTCCAAACAAAGAGGATAAAGAGGTAGAATAATGATTCATTCTGAGTCAAATTCCACTCAGACTGATCCTGTCTCATCAGGAATTTGCTCTGTTTGCAATCCTTACTTATCTTCTAAATACAACATGAACTATTGGTTTGCTGGACTAGTGACTATGTTGAATAATTATAGATAACCTGTGGCTGATTCTGTCGGTTGGTTGGTTTAAATGGAAGTTTATTGGCACAAGGGCAACTGAGGCCAAATTGTGCCTGTCACAGTAATCGTGCAAATGATATTTTTTTTTTTTTTTTTTTTCGCAGTCATATGTCAGATAAGTTCATATAAATGAATTTGTTTTAAAAAACTAAATAAATCGGATAGATTTGCATCACCACTGAGAATATGGTTCATCTCTAATGAATTGTTTTGGGTTAAAACCGATTTAAAATTTGTTAATCGGGCAGCATGATTGTAAGGACACTCGAGGAGAATGTGCTTCACTGTAAGTAGGGTGGAACAGTAACGACAGTGAGGAGGTTCATCCCCTGTCAACAAATGGAGGTGGGTGAGATAGGAATGACCAATGCGTGTCCTTGCAAGGACAACCTCTTCTCGTCTGTTTAATCGTGAACTAGATTTCCAGTACTGTGGCTTTTTCTTTATTTGGAAAAGTTTATTTTGGGTCTGTTGCTGCCATACGATGTCCATTGGTCAATACATAACTGTTTTTTGATAAGTTTACAGTCCATATAAGGAATCGAGGCAAGTGAAGATACGGGGTTGACTGGATTTTTTGCTGCTTGATCTGCTTTCTCATTTCCCTGGATTCCAGCATGCCCAGGAATCCAGCAGAACCTTACCTTTGTGTTATATTTTGTGAGATTGATTAGCTTAGCTCTGATTTCTTTCAGAATAGGATGAGAGTTCAGACATTTACGTTGTATAGAAGTTACTGCACTCAAGGAATCGATATAGATTATAATTTCTTCGTTAGACCTGTTGTTGACGTGTTTGATAGCCATTTGTATTGCATAGAGTTCAGCGGTGTAAATACTGCAACTTGGGAAAAGTTTTTCGGAGATTACACAAGTGGGAAGGACTACTGCAGCACCTACATCTGTATCAGATTTGGATCCATCAGTATATATTTGAAGACAGTGAGAGTTTGTGATGCATGAGTTGAATGTAGCTGCTGTATATTTTGATGGTCCAACGCCTGTTTTCCCCACTTTTGAAAGTATTCATCGAATAAAGGTTTGAAAGTGGACCATGGAGGCTCAATTTCTACGGTGTCTGGGTGGATATTGTCTAGGGGGACACTCCAATTCTGTGTAACATCCTTCAATCTGATTCCAGCAGGTTTATTTTCATTTGGTTTATTTCTGTATAAATTTTGGAAAGACGGAGTAAACATGGAAGGCCAGATGGGATGTGAGGGCATACTCCGAAGTTTGGCAGCATACGTAAGCAGCAGCATCTGCCTCCGAAACGATAATGGAGGTTCATGTGCATCAATATAAAGACTCTGGACTGGCGACGTTCGGAAGGCACCTAGAGCTATTCTAAGTGCATTATGTTGAATGGTATTTAGGGTCTGTAATGCTGATTTTCTAGCTGAGTCATATACAGGTGCACCATAGTCTAGTCTGGATCGGATTATAGTTTATACAGGTGAAGAAGAGAGAGTTGATCAGCTCCCCATGACATCGCAGAAAGCACTGTAAGAATATTCATTTTCTTCAAACAAATAGTTCGTACATGCTGTATGTGTTTCAGGAAGTTTAATTTCTTGTCCAATATTAAACCTAGGAATTTAATATTGTCATTGACTGGAATAGCATGATTTCCCAGTCGCAATTCAGGATCAGGGTGCAGTTTTCGCTTCTTGCAGAAGTGTAGCGACAGTTTTCTCTGCTGACAGTCTGTAACCATTTTGTGACATCCACGTTTGTATTTTATTTATTGATAGTTGGAGTTTCCTTTCAATAGAGTACATATTTTGTGAGTGACTGGATATAGTGAGGTCATCGGCATAAAGATAAGTTTCTACTGAATTCGGTATGGTTGTTGTTAGAGTGTGTATTCTAACTGCGAAGAGTGTGGCACTAAGGACTGACCCTTGTGGGACTCCTTCCTCCTGTTTGTAGATTTTGGAGAGTGTACCTCGATAACAGACCTGGAGAGTTCGATATTCGAGAAAGCTCTGAATTAATGCTGGTAAATGTCCTTTTAATCCTAGGGGTATGCAGGTCACGAAGGATGCCATGACGCCACGTAGTTTCAAAGGCTTTCTCTATATCTAAGCTCACCATAACCAGATGTTCGTTTTTTATGAATGTATTTCGCACATTTGCCTCAGCCTTTATCATAAGGTCTACGGTAGATCTGTTTTTACGAAAACCAAACTGATCGTTGTTCACAGTAGTAGTTTGAGTTTCCAGATACCAGGTAAGGCGACGATGTACCATTTTTTCCAGAGTCTTACCTAAGCAACTAGTAAGTGAAATTGGTCTATAATTGTGCGGGTCTGATTGGTCTTTTCCTGGTTTTGGAATGGGTAGAACTACAGAATGGCGCCAGGATAGGGGAAAGTAATTTGCGACAAATATTTGGTTGAAAAGTTTTAGGAGAGAGTAACCAGTTCTCTCATTTAGATTTTTTAACATTAAGTAGTATATGCCGTCTGGACCAGGTGCACTATTGGCTGATTTTTTTAAAGATTCTTCTAATTCATATATGGTAAATGGTTCATTATAAGAGAGGGCTGACTTCGTTCTGAATTTTATTTTATATTTTTCAGCTACTGATTTGGCTTTTAGGAAAGTTGGATCATATGAGGTTGATGCAGAATGGTGAGCAAAAGATTCCGCGAGGATGTTTGCAATATTCTCGGGAAGGGTTACCTCTTGTCCTTTATAGACGATGATTGAGGAAGGAATTGATGGAGACTTTCCGGTAAGGCATCTTATTTTCCGCCAGATCAGTCCTGCACTTGAGTCTTTAGTGACAGATGAAGCAAAACGAATCTAAGACTCTTTTTTTTAGCTTTTCGCCGGATGTATCGGGCCTGGGCTTTAAGTTTCTTGTAGATAATCAGATTGGCAGTGGTTGGATTTTTTCGGAACTGATTCCATGCCTTGTTCTTTTCCCTCTTAGCAGCATTACATGCCGAATTCCACCAGTAATTTTTGTGTTTGGATCCTTTAATTGTAGTTTTAGGAATGGTAGTAGCAGCTGTCGCCAACATTTGTTCTGTGATGTGTTTAACGGCGTCATCTATAGAGTGATGATGGATAATATCATCATCTAGTGTAACGCTTGATGCATATTTATTCCAGTCAGCTTTTGAGAATTTCCACTTAGTTCGACCACTTATTGGTAAGTTTCTTCTTGTGCAGAGCTTACAGATTATAGGAAAATGGTCACTGTTTAATGGATTTTCTGAAACTCTCCAATCGAAGTCTGGAAATAACATTGGTGAGCATAATGACAGATCTATAGCAGAAGTTGAGCCTGTTGGAAAATGGACATAGGTGTGGGAGCCTGTGTTCAGCAGTGTGATGTTATGCTTTACAAGAAAAGCCTCTATCGTGTGTCCCCGGTTGTCTGCATGTAAAGATCCCCATAATTGATGATGCGCATTAAAATCGCCCAATATGCAGAAAGGAGAAGGTAGTTGTAAGATAAGATCATCTAGATCAGCTATCAAGCAGTTCTGATTTGGTGAGATATATATGGATACAAGAGTAAACGTTTTGCCAAGAGCGAGGCGTACTGCAACTACTTCTAAAGTGGTTTGTACAGGAATGCGTCTGGAAGGGATTTTACTGTCAATCATTATCGCTACACCACCATGTGGCCCATGGGCAGAGATCCTGTCTTGCCTGAACAAGGTATAGTTTTTAAATGAGAGTGTCACTTGTGGAGAGAGATTCGTTTCTTGTAGACAGATGCCTACTGGATGATGCTGATTTATCAAGTCATGAATATCGTCTATGTTGCTACGGAGGCCTCTACAATTCCATTGAATCAACTGATCCATTATTTAGCTTTTGAAGTAGGAAGTATTTCTGACTGTTTTTTAGAGCCAATCTGTTTATGGCGATCCAGTTTTATTTTATCTTTTCTCGGGAAAGTAGGTCGTGCAGTATACATGTCTTCCTCAGCATGTATTTCTAAGACGGTTTCATCATTGTTGGTGGTGTTATCGGTTTCCATATCTGCGGTTAAAGTATTTTGCAGTTTAAGATTTCTCAGACTTTCAGTATCTGAACGTGATGGAGTAATAGTTGGTGGTACGGTGACTGGGGTATTATTTGCTTGGTCTTTTACTTGTTCTTTAGGAGACTCCTGCGGATTCGCTAGAACAGCCCGAGCCCAGCCGGAGATGGATGTAGCTGGTGGTATGGACACTTCAGTTTGGGTTCCTTCTGATTTGTATTTTTGTGTTGCAGCTGCATATGAGAGTTTCGGTACTGTGAGTAAAACTTGTTTCCTTGCTTCTTGATAAGTCACTTTGTTTTCTATTTTGTATTTCTGTATCTTCTTTCCTGTTTTCCAGATTTCACAAACTTTTGAGTAAGCTGGATGGCTACCGTTACAGTTTGGACATACTGGTGTTTGTGCTGGGCAGTCTGTCTGAGTGTGTTCCTTGGATCCACAGTTGGGGCACACTGAAACCCCTCTACACACTGTTTGGGCATGGCCAAATTTTTGGCACTTGAAGCACCTGAGCGGATTAGGGATATAAGGTCGGATATGACAGTTCAGATATCCAGCCTTAACTGTAGCTGGAAGAATTGGTGTTGAAAAGGTCAGTATAACACTGCGTGTCGGAACCAGTTCACCATCTTTCTTGATTTTAATTCGCTTTGCCTGTATAACTTTTTGGTCTTGTAGCTCTTGGACTAATTCCTCTTCAGTAACATTTAATAGTCCCACTCAGAGAGCACTCCTTTGGATGAATTTAGGGTGGCATGTGGAGTTACTGTGACAGGAATATTCGCAAATTTTGGGATTCTTAGTAGGGCTTCAGAGTGTCTACTATTCATAGTCTCTATAAGTAGATCTCCGGAACGGAGTCTTTTCACCATTTTAGGTGGTCCGGCAGCATTCTCGAGGCATTTCTGGATAAGAAATGGAGAAAGTGCACCTATTGGTTGATTTGTTTGGGAATGTATTATAAGAAACAGAGGTGATTCCTTTTTGGAAACTTCTGTTCTTTGTCTCTTAGGATGGGAGGTGTCAAAATCAGTTTGGTATGTCCTTGAACAGGTTGAGGCACGAGGCTCAACAGATGGATAACTATCTTTGAGATCCATGTCAGCTCCTTTTAGCCCCTGGCAGAGAGCCTTTTCTGCCAAGGTTACCGGCCCCGCCACGGGGAGGCAGGAGCAGTGCCGCTAGAGTGACCAAGCAGTGTAAGTTAGTTTGTTAGTTTAAGGAAAGAAAAAAGAAAGGTGGTTTTCCTTTCTGTAACTTACTTACAATTCGTAAGAGTAAGTTGACAATAAATAGCTTTAAACGTAAGAAAAACTTTCCAAATTAACAAGAACTGTCGCAGTAAGAAAACGCTTTGTAAACAGCTCAGAGAATCACTCGATCACAATAACATTTGGCACCAGGGGCCAGATTCTGTCCATCTTATTGGTAAATACAGTGGTTTATCTTCAGGGATATTGAGTGCTAGTTGATTTTATCTGACTAATCAGTTTATAAAAGGTTTCAGTGAATTCTTGCCTTCTGAGGTGAAGATGTCTATCTAGGATGCAGGAGGGGAGAGTTGTTGAGGTCTGGTCTATGGCATAGACTTCAATTTACCTAGAAATAAAAGCTTACCTAAAAGAAAAAGGTTGTGGTTGTTTTTCTCTGGATGACATTTGTGTCATCTGGAATCATAGCAGAGAATCCTTGGTCAGCTTCCCACACATTTCTCAACTCACTCAACAAACATTTCTTTTACCCGGGAGGAAGGGAGAGAGATGGGATATGGTTACTATCTAACTGGTGGTGGATAGTAACCATATCCTTGTAGACCTTATATTTGACATCTAAATTATCATTCTCAGCATCCCATTAATATGAAAGCCTTGCCTCAAGGGCCACTAAGACTTATGCATAAATATAGACCTGAAGCCTTCCTTATATGAGATTGACATTGAAATGGAACTAGACTCATGAATAGCACAAATTCGTTCTTTATGAATAAAATACAGAAAACAACAGATAAATATAACAGCTGGGTCCCCCAAGAAACCCTCCCACAAATACACTTCAGCCTACCCCATTACCCAGGGTTAGCAGAAAAAATTAGCTAGGATTGCCAGGAAACATATTTCCAAAGCAATTCAAAAGTCAAAATTATTCTCAGTTTCAGCTTCACCCACCCCACCACAGAAACCTGAGATATCATTTAACAAGTGCCTTGTAAATGCAGGCAGACTTGTGCATAAATTTGCATATAGAAACCAATGCTTGAGAAATATTCCAATAACACTAGTTTGGGGGAAAGCCGAGGATAATAATGTGGCTTTCCATGCAACAAATGAGGGCTATGCTGCAGACCTCAACATCAACCCTTGCATCCTACGTAAGGTTAACAGATACCTGGAGTTAAAAAGGCAAAAATGCTGGACAAGTTCTGCGGGTCATATATACTTTTAAAAATTGTTTTTTCCATTGTGTTTAACATATATATATATATCATAACCTTTTTCAACTGTTGTAAACAGACTATTAACACAAGACTAACACAATAGCTGACAGTAAAGTGTTTTGTTACAATTACTTGGCTTTTAATTATCTCCTATTAATTTACTTAGAATCTTGAGTAATTATCAATGAATTCGTTCATTTTTTCAGGAAAAGCAAATGGAAGAGAAAACTATTAATAACGTCACTGAAAGAATGAACAGAAAAATTCAATTTATATTAATTTTATTACATAGTCTGAAAAAAGCATAACTAAACACACTATTGCAGCAATAACAAACTTCACCTTGTACTGGGCTATGCTCTCTCTCTCTCTCTCAAGCTAATTAATTTTTATGAACAGTTTTCTAAAGTTAACAGGTGATAGCATGTTACATTACACTGCAATAAAGATGTGATAAATACATTGTATTTCATTAATCATCACTTTGTAATTATGAAGTGACTCAATAAATCAATCTTTTATATGCATTTATCAGTAGCAATATCAATGTCTATTTTCCATGATGCACATCAGTTGATGACCAAGAAGAGCCTGAGTGCCATTGAAGAAATTATAAAATTACGTACATTAAGTAATGCAAACCACTAAGAAAATAAAAAAATATTGGTGCACCACAAGCAAATTTAAAAAAAAAAAAAAAGGATGCAAAAACTAACTTTTTCCAGGAACAAAATACAAAGCTGGGTATGTGCCAGGTTCTGCGAGACTGTGTTTGTGATAAAGTTGCAACTGTTGCCAGGTTAAGAAATGTGCTCACCTAATGCTGCATGTAATTTTTCAACTAATATCACATAACACCTACTAAATAAATTTTTCTTAAAAGAAATTATGAAATTTTCCTAAGTTTGGTGCATAACTTGGCAATATATTAAATTAAAATAAATGGTTCTGAACTTTTGGGTCTAATTTTTATTCATATGCTTGTGCTTCATAGATCTAATCATTGCTGAGCAATATTTGTCTTTTATATCAGAAAAAAATATTTTTTTTATAATGTGGTCAACAAGTTGGTACCAACTTTAACTCCAGTAGATATTTTATATAACTTGCAGTGGAAAGAGAAAAAAATAAATAAATAAAAAATAAACTAGTTACCTCCTCTTGAACCCCAAGAGTGCTAGTCAATTTTCCACCATCAGTGATAACAATTATAATGGACGGTTCCAAATAAAAAGGACAACGACCTTGACCATATGTGTCGATACCAGTTTGCATTCGATTAATATTCAAGAGATCAAAAGCATTCTTTAAGGCTGCACCTAAAGTAGTTATACCGAGAGACTGTAAATTCTTTAGTTCAGTCATAAATGTGGCCAGACTTTCCTTCCACCCTGCCTGTAAGATAAAATGAAATTGCTGTCAAAATTAAATATTTAAATGATTATCACAAATGTCTGAGTAAAATTACACTTCTTTGGAAATATGCAGAAGAGAAGAGACACTTTCAGTCCTATATTTTCTATTCTAGTTAATGAAGAGACAAAAGGGATGGAAAAGTATCTTCGTAATATTTTCTGTGGTATTCACTTATCTGCCATTCACCTATTTTTAAATTTTCATTACTGTTATTTTTAAGAGATGTTTGACCTAAGCTAAATAATCTAGCTACACAACTACAGCTGTGGGTAGTGAAGCAATTTTTCTTCATTTCATTGTAGTCCTCTCCCACTTTTCTGTGCACCTCCTGCATTGGGTGACTAATCTTGACATGTGACTTCCAGCAGCACATATGTTCACATTATAATTTGCACATTTCATGGGCAGAAAAGATTGAACTAACTCATGGGGAAAAAATTCTGCTCCCTCTACCTGAGATAAAGTAACTACAATCATGACTGAAGAGGTCTAAAGAATTCCTAAAGTCTGAACCGAACCTGGACCCCTCTCTAAATGAGTTACAGCTAGTAATATATCATGCTGACTAAGCTGCCACAGAAGGAATTATCACTATTGAATTCATTTAAATTATTTTTATTAAAATAAAGATTTTTAAATATTTAGAATTGTATAGAAGTATACAATTCTTCTGAAATTTAGAAGAATTGTTTAAGAAGAATCTTTAGAATTGTATAGAAGTATACAATTCTAATGATGATTTTCTTTGAGACAAGAGGAGGGGATGGAGATGTACATTACATGGATGCAGCTATGGAGGCCTCATTGAAGACACTATGAGATATTAAATATATGTGAATGCTTCCAGAACGTCTAAAAAATAAATAAAAATACTGCAATTTCACAAAGAAAATGAAATGATCCCTTTGTTATCTATAAGGGAATTTTTCTTTCAAATAATAATAATACTATATCTGGCGTCAGAAATATTGAGAATAAGCTGAAAATTGTATTTATTTACTATAAGAAGGGGAAATACAGTCATTCCCATCACAGCTGCCCAGAAAAGTTTACAGATTTCATATAAAAGTGAGCTACTTTTCATGCATAAATCTTTCTGTAAATTTATTTCCTTAATATTACTGAGTTCTACACAGCTTGATATTTTTATCTCCTAACTCTCTCACTTCACACGTATCAGTGGCAAACAACTTCTTTTGATCATGGTTCAATATTTCTGAAAAGTGTAACATGCCAGTTCAAAATTTTGAATAAAAATCCAACCCAGATGTTCATACAAATCATATTTACTAACTACACCACAGTTTTATTTTCAAGACATAAAAAATTCTATATACTGCACCAGTTGAAGACTTCCTTGTTTCTGCCATTCAATTGCCAAAACTGATATACTGAGCTGATAATTTCTAGTTTTCAGTCAAATACAAGTGAGTTTCCTGTTGTCAGCCTATTTTACAACAGATCTGATATCATTTGAATTTTATCTACAAGAATATTAGCTCCCATGAACAGCTTGAATCATATGCTGAAAAAATATTGAATGAAAGTTTCTTAATAAAATAAAATTTTGGTGAAGGTTGAAAAAAAAAAAAAAAAAAAAACAAGGGAGGGAGGAGGTGTTAATACTAGAAAATATATATCCCTTGAAAATTACCCAAAGGATCTTTCCCTGTATGAAGTTCAACGTATGCACTTTAAGAATAGTTCCCAGGGGTACTACTTTTTACTATGCAGATATTTTCCAGTATAATTTTTTTAAAAAATGGTTAGTGAATCAACTAAATTATGGGGATAGGTCATTCCTCAATCTACACTCCAAAGGTTGCTGAACACTATTGCTTTATATATTATTTCTTGTAAAATTTTGCTCTTGGCTTTTTCCCCCTACCTTCTCATTTCTATAAATTTTATGATCAGCCTCTACTTTATTTCTACTTCTTGTTTATTTTAATTGATATTCCTTTCCTTTATTTTCAATATTTCTAATTTTCCATCCATTCTTTTATAAACATTAATATCCACAATGTTCTGTTCTTATCATTTCTTCCACATTCCTAAATATTTCTTCTATCTTCCATTCTTGGTGTCCATGTTTCACTTAATATTGCAATTTTAATCTTTTGCACTGAATTTACTTCTACTGCTCTGCATTAAGTGTAAGGTGACTTTAATGTTATCTTTCATATACAATCTTATAAAAGCATTCCTTCTGTGCATTCCTTTAAGTTAGCCCATTTCATTCATTCCTTCAAAGTTAATCTATTCTGTTTCTCCCTTTCTACTCACCACAGTTTATGTTCTCTGATATTACTCTTTAAGCCTTGTCTTCCCAGATTTTATTACTCACACTTTTCAAGGATAAATGTAGCTATAGACTATAAAGTATATTATGCTCTACAACTCTCCTGAAAGTTCATGTGATTTTCTTTCAAACTAGACTGGTTACTACAAAAAAAGACAGAAATAACTACTCCATAATTAATGGGTTACTTTCCCAATGATAAAGAGTCCACTACTATATATCAAATATGTGATACAGCCCAGCATATTGTTTATTAGACAACTGACTTCAATCAGCTAGAAGCAATATTCAACTTGAAATTACACAGATTCAATATCAACCAGTACCCAGTTGATGCACAAGAATGTGGTCCATCAAATGAGTATTAATTGTAGTAATTGCTATGATTTACAAGAAGCTAATATAAAAATTGTTGAGCATTCTTGACAAATAATTATCCTCACCCCTTGAAGGCTATAGATGCACACCTATCAATCTTCTCATGACATATACCCAAAAATGGACCATGAAAAGCCAATTCCCAATGCAACCCTCAATAAGGCTTCTGCTGTCCACTAGGGCTAATCAGGCAGCAGCTGAAACAGGTAACACCAGGTTATCCTATGAGAGTGGGTGGGGAAAGTCAACAGAGGAAATTAAATTAATAGTAGCAAAATTACAATTGTTCTTTCCCATTGTGGTACAGTATTTAGCATAATAATTATAATATTGTTTTTCTCTGTATATTAGCATATTTGCAAGATAAAACGCAGTTACCTAGTGTCATTTTTGTAAAGTTTCAGTAGTTTTTTGTCAAATTAAATATATGTTTAATGGCAGTATTTTAAGAATGTTCCTTTTATAAAAGCCATGAAATGATGAAATTGGCATAAATGCTTCAAAGTGGAAAAAGCATATATATATATAAATCTCTCTTTCTCTCATAATGCAAAAAAAGAAATGGTGCACAAATGTGTGTGGGGGTAAAAATAAATCTATTAAAATCACTGCACACATGCATATAGTATAAAGCTTATCATTATAAATAAAATGGAATAGCTATGGTAAAAGGTTTTTATGGCAAAATCAAACAACACATAAAAGTAACAACATACATTCCGTGGACATTTCACTAGAAACACCAAATAAGTAAACAAAAACATTGATCTCACCCAAGGCGAGATCAATGTTTTCTCTCCAAAACTTTGGTAACTCACCTTTGCATGGATCCCACAAGATGATGGTAAACATTCCTCTATTTATATTCAGCTATACAGACTGGATAGCATCTCACATCCCCCAATCCCTAGACAAAATTCAGTCTTATGTCTGAGCTTTTTTGGACTCCACTCCTTAAATATACTAGTCAGGTGAAAAGCATAAAAGGTGTTATTTTCACACACCTTTAGATACAATTCTGCATGATGGGTCTGAGGCTACAACCTATTTGCACACAACTAGATTTATGATAATATTGGCTTGGAGATCATTTAGAACCCCTCCCACCTTGTTTTTGCTATTTTTCTCTCACTTTCATTCATAAATTATTCTGTTTGGTCAGGCATAAACTGCAGTACTGTCAAAGGTAATTTTTTGCTGCAGAAAAATTCCAGAATTCTCTACTAAATTTGGTGAAATTGATCCTCTAAGTTGAAATATTTTGTATACAATTTCATTTCAAATGATGGCTAACAAATTAAGTATGTTCTACCATCCAGGCTTTGATAAAAGGTATTTAAGAGCTTAACATCATACAAACAAAAGATGCCCCTTTGTAGATCTGGTTGTGTGCCGGTGTGCTGTACCCATACAGGATTGGTTCTAAAGGTGTGTGAAAATAACATCCTCTTCTGCTTTCACACTGACAACAGATTTGGGAGGTGGGGGACATCCAATAAGTTAGGTTTTTTACTAAGCAGAGAACTTTTTCCAATATCTGCTCACTGGCCACTTTGACACAACTCACCCGTCAATCACCTTCTAACTTCTCACCCAACTAACTGCTTAGGAATATCTAAATTTTCGGCACAAATTTAAGTATTTCTAAATTAAATACTTAAATATCTGCAATAACT
Source organism: Mastigoproctus giganteus (assembly GCF_048544385.1). Taxonomy (NCBI): domain Eukaryota; kingdom Metazoa; phylum Arthropoda; class Arachnida; order Uropygi; family Thelyphonidae; genus Mastigoproctus; species Mastigoproctus giganteus. The sequence goes on from NC_143575.1 coordinate 244,626,115, forward strand.
ATTGGCCTTATGATTATTAGGGAATATGTTTTTGGCTGGCCGTGGTCGTGTCAATACTGAGCAATTGATAGAAATTATGATACAGATGGTATGGTCATCTCAGATTGCCTTTCAAACCTATTTCTAAAAATATCATGACCAGGATATCAGGTTAGGTTAAGATATTCCAAAATGACTTCAATGAACAAAATCATGCACTTATGTGGTTAAGCTCCTGAAAAATCATGTCAAAGTGGCCAATGAGTTACCATCAGAATAACAGTTTGCCGACAGAGCTAGGGAATAATTAAAATAAGGTCCATATGAGCAAAGAGTATTAGTATTAATACTGGCAAATGATGCAAGGCAACCAGTTTATATAGCACCAGCAAAAGAACAAAACTACTACCAGCCTCATATCCATCCCCTCTAATAAGGTGTTTAATCCTTCCATTAATTTATTCAAATTACCCATTTCTACAACACCAAATGGAAATTTGTTCCAACACACCCACCACCCTATCACCTCAAGAAAATTTCTGCAGATCATCTTTCTACAAAAATCTTTCCTCAATTTAATTTTGTCCCCCCATATATGTGTTTTCTGAGTAGAGTAAGGAAGGATGCTACCAACATTTCACATACTCAATCTGTTCACAAAGCCTTAATCAGATTTCCTCACAGATGCCTAGTTTCCAGAAACTCCAAAACCAAAGTCTTTCTTCTTGATAAATTACCCTTTTGTTATCTAAGTTATCCCTCAGTACCCTTTTGTACCCCTAATTAATCTCGTTGCTGTTCTCTGCACAAGTTCCAACAGAGCCACATCCTTCCTAAAATTAGGCTTCCAGAACTATAAAATACTCAAGATGTGGCCTTATATAGTGTAATAATTACCTTCTTATCCCTGCTGGCAAAAGTCTTGTATATCATTAGCAAAACCCCATGAGCTGTCCTAGCAGGCCATCTGCACTGCTCAGAGAATGTCATGACTAACTACAAAATTACCTCCTGATCTTTTTTTTTTCAATCTCTACTATCCTCAGTGTAGTACTAACACACGGTTTATACATTAATCTGGAATTACTGCTACCCATGTGTAGTACCTTGCATTTGTCAATGTTAATCTTCAATTGCCACTTCTCAGCCCATCTGCCTAATTTTTCCAAAACTTTCTGTAGCATCATACCCTGATTACTATCATTAACTACCCTGCCAAACTTTGTATCATAAGTTAGATACAAAAACTTAGATACTAAGCTGATATATCTTCATCAATATTATTAATAAATATTGCACACAACGAGCCCAGCACTGAACCCTGGGGCACTCAACTAATAACATTAGTCCAAGATGAACAGTGCTCACTGATAACCAATGGGCACTGTTCCTCTTTCTTCTCACACTTAATCATCCCTGTATCTACAGAAGTAACTTGCCCTTAATGCCATACTATTCCAATTTAAACAGCAGTGTATAAATGTGGAACGATACAAAATGCCTTTTAAAATCTGAATACAAGATGTCAAAATTATTTTTTGCATCCAGTTGTTATAATGTCATTGCATTCATTGGTCAGACAAGATCACCACTGTTAACAAATTCATTGTGTGCCTATCATATACCGGCATTACTTCTTTAACCATGAATTTTTGATCCTTAACAGGATCATTGATACTCATGCCATTTATATCTATTGAGCCAATGTCAGTCATCCCTTTCCATCTAGGTGTTAATATAAGCAAAGAATTTTTTGCTATAAATCAATGATCCACTTTTAGGAATTGGGAAGACATTTCCATTTCTCTGCAGGAACCTCCCCTGAATCCAAATGCCTAATAATTATGGCCAAAGGTTTACTTACTCTTCTGTTACTTCTTTTAATATATATTTGGACAGATTTCATCAGCCTCAAGTACCTTATTTACCAGATGTGGATTCAACAATTCCTCCTACACTTTCTTCTGTTATTACAAATTTATTATTTTTTTTTATGAAAACCCCAAACTAGAGTTATTAGTACTGTGCACTGGCTGTTAACATTAGATTTGAACTTCTGTAGATTCTAATTTACAGCAAATACGTATGAAGGTAGGTTGTTTCAGGAAACAGAAGGCAAATGAATAAACGAGGAAGAAGAAAAGTTGGTTCTGTGACTTTGAAGTTGGACACTTAAAGGATGATGATTAGTTGCGGCACATGTTAGGACTGCTTTAGAAGAGAGAGAGAGAGAGAGAGAGAGAGAGAGAGAGAGAGAGAGAGAGAGAGAGTGGAAATTATAGATGCCAGTTCTGAAGAACAGTCCCCATGAAATTATCTATAGAAAAGGCATACAGCAGAAACAGAACATCTATGAGATAGAGAGTGGAGACACTCTGGTAGAGATGAGTCATTAATTAACCTGGCACCTCCGTAGCCAGGTGGAAAGAAGCAGCAGTGCGTAGCACATGCTTCTTGATTAGACCAGGGTTCGAGCCCATAACCACCAAATACGGAGGATGCGGAAAGGTTAGGGAATGACCACCGCATATTCCCAGAGCAATATGGCCTTAGTTGCTAATGCTCCTAAAAACCAAATAACAACACCAACAACAATTAATTAACCTAACTGCCCTCTTTTGAATGACATCTAGAAGGATGAGAGAGGTTTTAGGGGAACTGCCCCAGATGTAGCAACAATATTCTATGGTACGGCAGATTTGCAATTCGTACAGAGTGAACAGCTGTTTGGAAGAAAAGTAATACTGAAAGTGAAAGAAAAAAAATCCAGTTTTATAGATGCAGAGGAAGCAATATTTGTAATATGCTTATGCCAAGAGAGATTAGAAGTCAGGGAAATCCCCAAAAGAGATATATCATTTTGCCTAAAAATCGGAGTGTCACCAAAGATAAGCAAAGGAGCAGAAGAATGCTTTTTGCGAGATATAAGACAGGACTAAGTTTTAGAAGGATTGAAATCAACTAAGTTATCTTTTATCCATTGGAGAATTACCTGGAGATCAGCAATTAAAGAAGTGATAGCGGATTCTAGACACTGAAGCTGTCAGTGCAAGGAAAGGTTTCTCGAACTGGAATGCAATGTGCTATCATCAACAAAACCATGGATAGATATCAACAACAAAACCATGGATAGATATCAACAACAAAACCATGGATAGTCAATAGAAGAAGGTCATTAATATACAAGAGGAAAAGAGTGGGAGAAAGAACTGAACCTTGGGGAACACCAGCATTAGTGGAGAAGTTAGAAGACAGAGAGCCATCTACCATCACCTGCAGTGAGCAGTCAGAGAGAAAATTGGATACCCAATTACAAAAAACAGCTGGCAATCCATAAGATGGAAGCTTATTTAGAAGACATTTATGCCAAATATGATCAAAAGCCTTTGAGATGTCAAGAGAAACTGCTTGAGTTTTACCAAATTTTTCCACTGAATTTGTCCATAGATGGGTAACATAAGCCAGAATATCACCAGTGGATTGACGCTGATGCTATCCATACTGGTGATCATTGATCAGATGGAAAAGGGTTTCTAGATATTATAATAGTTGGTAGTTAATTGATTTCTCCATTATTTAGAAAGAGTAGAAGTAATTGCAATGGGGCGATAATTGGGTGGGAGGGATTTGTCACCCTTTTTAGGAACTGGCTGAATACAAGCAAATTTCCAAGCAGTAGGGGAAAATGCCTTTGGAATAACAAAGCAAAAAAGAGAACACAGAACAGGAGTAAGTTCAGAAGTACAGGTTTTAAGAACAAATGGAGAAATAACATCTGGACCAGGAGTTTTCTTAGCGTCAAGATTGTTCAAAATCCTTCTGATGGAAGACCACAGGAGGTATTGAATGGAGTGTATTTGGAATGGTGAGCGGTGGTTTACCAAGATCATCAATAGATGAGTTGGAAGAAAAATAGATGCTATCACGTCAGCTTTATCTTTGGCTGAAGTGGCAAAAGAACTCTCGTTTTGACAGAGGTGGAAACAGAGATGGATAAAAGTTGCGGCCAACAGCTTTTGCAAGAGATCAGAATGCTTGACTACCAATTGGAAAAGAAACAAGTTTTCTACTCTTAGCCTGTTCAAAATTTAGTTTGGACTGATTAATAACTGCTTTACAATAGTTGCGAGTTTTGGTGTATGCAGAAAATGAACCTGGAAATTTGATACAAGCCAATTGTGATATGCAACCTTTTTCTCTTGAGCAGCTTTAGCACATTTACTGGAATATCAATGTTTAGATAAAGGACGAGATTTTAAGGTGGAATGTGGAATAATGGATTCCATCCCTAATAAGAATAATTTCGCTGACAAGATCTGAGCAAATGTTGACATCAGAAGTTTTGAAACAGTAATCCAACCAAGGAAAAGAAATCTGGCAGATCATCTCATTTTGCATTCTTGTAACGTCAAACAACACAGAGTTGAGAATGGCCACAAGAGAAAGGCTCCACTGGAGAACAGACCATCACTAAGTTGGATGCCTAGAGGACCATTCACCTTGACCGTATACTTTGAAGGTTTGTTTGTGAGAAAAAGATCAAGCGTGTTGGCTGTGTGGTTAGGATTGTCCAGTATTCTGGTAAATGAATAATCTGTGTGAGGTCATTAGTAATTGCAAAAGCTTCAGCATCTCGACCAGCTGGGTCTGTTTGACTAGAGAATGGAAGCCAGCTGGAGTTGTGAACATTAAAATCAACAAGGAAAATGACCTCACTGTTAAGAAAGTTGGACTGGAGAAAGTGAAGCTGCAAAGTGAGGAAGTCAAAGAGCTCCAAGTGATTAGTGGAGTTGGGAGAATGATAGAGGGAATAGATGAATTTGACAGAATGTAGTAGAGAGATTTTAAGCCAGAGAATATCGAAAAGAGGAGATTCCAAATTACTTAGTCTCTAACGGGGAATATCAAAACGGACATATGCACAAGTACCCCCCCCCCCAAAGCGAAAGGAATTATGCAGCAAATAATTCAGACAACTGAGATGAGCAGTAGTTGAATCAACAGATAACTGAGATTCTCTCAGAAAAAGTACATGGTGTTTGGCAGACTGTAAGTGGAAATGGCCATCATTGAGATTAGAACTGAGACCACACATATTTGTGAAATTTGTGCAGAAAACAGTCATTCAATAAATCACGAGTCTTATTACTGAGTGAATGACCAAACCATAAGTTCCAGTCAATAATTGCAAAGTACTTCGCATTTGATTTAATGGAAATCATTCCTTCTAATTCAAGAGTAAAGAAATTTGCGGATTACTGATTATCCTGTAGCCAATTACAGAAGAGAATTCCTTTTCCCTCCCCGATTATAGGTTGAAAGCAGTTAAAGTATGGAAAGAACTTTGCTTACCTCCTTTGCCGCCTCCCTTAATATAACTGGATTAGAATCCATCTGTTATAAGACATTCTGATTTAATGGGTCACTCAATTTGTTTGCTTAATAGGCTCATTAAACTAATCACAGTCATTTGGCCTATACAAAGGGTACTAGGAAAGTTTTGCAATATGACGCAACAATGAATCACAGGAAGCTGCTTGTTGCTGCATGTTGAGACATGTTCATACGTGCATAGTAGCCGCCGCGCCAAGTCGATGGGCTCAGTTATTCATTAGTAGTGAGAGTGTAAAGTGCTTGCGATGGCATCGTGGTCACGAAATGAGATAAGGACAGTTTTGCGGTATAATTTCGTGCGTGGTTTAACCATAGACCAGTGCTTAGAAGAAATGAAATGACTCTTGCACTAGATGATGATTGTCCACATCGTACAACGATATTCAGGTGGTATAGAGAATTCCAAAGGGGAAATTTCACTCTGGAGGATTCTGAGAGGCCGGGAAGGCCACGAACGTCAGTTACGGAGGAAAACGTTACTGCTGTGAGGAAAATGCTTGACGAAAACAGGCGAGTGACCTACCAACAGATAGAGGATACTTTGGGCCTAAATGCACCAGCAATTCGTTCAATTCTGCAAAATCATTTGCACGTGAAGAAACTTTGTTCTCTCTGGGTGCCGCATCAACTGACTGAAGAGCAGATGACACGACGTGTGACTTGGTGCCGGGAGATGTTAAAAAAGTTTGATAAGGGACAATCTCGGTATGTGAACAACATCGTGACAGGTGACGAGACTTGGCTGTACTATTACGATCTGCCGACCAAGGCTCAAAACAAAGTTTGGGTCTTTGATGATGACGACACACCCGTAATTGTCAGAAAATCCCGATCTGGAAAGAAGAAAATGATAGCTGTATTTTTCAAATCGAGTGGAATTGTGGAACGTGTCGTTTTGGACACGCAGAAGACAGTCACAGCTAAGCGGTATACTGAACAATGCCTGCCTAAAGTCATTGGATCTATGAAGAACCTGCGGCCAAAGTCAAGAATGGACACCTGGTACCTCCATCACGATAATGCTGCAGCTCACCGCGCCAAAGCCTGCACCGAATATTTGACCACGACAGGACTGAAACTTCTCGAGCACCCTCCCTACAGTCCAGACCTTGCTCCCTGCGACTTTGCACTGTTCCCGCATGTGAAAATGAAGCTAAAAGGGAGGCGGTTTTCCAGTGATGAGGACCTTCTACGGGCTTGGGACAACGAGTGTGCTTTACTCCCTAGTGAAACTTGGCAGAACTGGTTTAAAGATTGGTTTCGGAGGATGGAGAGGTGTATTGAATGTAGAGGAAATTACTTTGAAAAAATTAAATAAACAAAGCTGTATTGCAAAACTTTCCTAGTACCCTTTGTAATACACTCCTATTCTTATTTTCTTCTTCCCAGTTTATGTCACACCTAACTGACTCAATATTGCACTGGCTACCCATCCACATTAACTGGGTGCACTGCCTTAGACTAAGTGATTCTTAATCCAGAGTAATATCATATCCAGGTATTATTGTAAGGGGGGATGCATATCAACCAGGTTTTTAAGGTTTTTTTTTAAATAGACCTAGGAATGCTTATACACACATAAATAATGTTTGATTGATTATCTTTATTTGAATATTAGGAAAGCATGTGAATAATAATATGTATTAATAAAAAAATGACAATATATTATTTCCAAACATTTGGCAACACAACACATTGAGCTTTTTCTTTAATTTCAAATTTTTGGTTAAGGAGGAATATGCCCCCTCTTTCCCCCAACCCAGATCACAAATCCTCTTCTTCCTGTCCTGTCTGAACACATTTTACTCACCATGTTCAAATTTTGCATCCTTCATGCCTGAATGGTACCATGTTTCTATAATCCTCTAATGTCTGTATTTTATTACCTAACCAGTACTTTATATTAATCAAACTGTTTGCTATACTCTTACCATAAGTGTACAAATAAGTCAAGTATACATGGGGGGATTCTAATGAGACAAGCACATACATGTTCTATGCAACTCTAATACAGGACATATATGTGCTTGTCTCATGAGGATCCCCAGCAGGCCCCTGTAATCCATGATACCCTGCTTCCCCAACAGAAGAAGGTGCAAGAATCCTTTCACCTCTGCCTGCATCTAATAGTTCATATATATCCCCCAAGCTACAAGTTTCCTATCTGCATATTAGGCTGGGATTTTTAGTTATATATTAAAATATTAAAAAAAAAAAAAATGATTTTGACTCCTGTCATGTGAGATATTTGAATGGGCCTGCCTGCTGTTTAACAACCATACTATAATCAACCTCCAACTATTTGCCAACCTAGCATTGTGCAAGCATACTAGGAGCAATAGATATGTAGAAAAACTTGGAAAATATCAATGGCAGATGAAAAGGGTAAGAGATGGCTGCAAAGCTCATGTAGATCAACAGGATAGTCTCTGAAATAAATTTTGCAGGGAAAAATGTACAACATCCCAGAGCACTTTACAGCAGACCCAATGTACTCTTCTTGCATCTTCCCATTCCAGGATGCAGCATTAGAGAAAATGGTGAACTCAGTATCCTATTCTAAACTGCAAGTTACAGACTTCTGCATGTCACCTAATATCATAAACTATTATTATTATTATTAGCCATATGTTGCAAGGAAGCATGAGGCTTACGCTGCACCAGACAAAAAAAAAAAAAAAATTCCCGAGTTACCCTGAGAGAGAGAGGTTGAAAAGAATCACCAAGAAAAAGAAAGAAGTGTGTGATTCAGATGAATCATGTTTCCTTTTGTATCATTCGAACAGGGGGGGGGGGTGGCAATGATAATAACAGGTAATGGACCTCCCCCATATGCATGGTGTGGACACCATGCATATGGGGGAGTATTCTAATCTGGGGAATATTCTGCTTGGTTACCATAAGTCCTCTGATATATGTTCAACAACATTTGACAGCAAAGTCTCATCACACCATCACTGCTGATTCTATGTATTGATCTCAGTGATTCTATTTTTCCCTGACAGTGATGGCATCTTCCAGCATTATTCCTGAACATGACACCAAGCTAGACATGTTCAGGAATGATTTACTGAATGCTCTGAAGACTTCACTCTCCTACAATGGCCTCCTGCAATGGCCCCCACATTTCTCTTGACTTAACCCCAACAAACCTCTGTAGGATGAAATCAAACAAACTGTCATGATGTGTAGATCTGCCACTTCAATTGGGGATCAATTACAGGATACCATATGGATATCTCCAAATGTGCATTACAGGATGCCATATGGATATCTCAAACACTTCATAAAATCCATGCCACAACATGTGTAAACCATTCTGTGAGCCCATAAGGACCAAACTCAACGTTATGGTAAGTGGTCCTATTTCAATGTCCTTTCAGTTAGTATTATATAAGTTTTAATCTTCATATTTTTCTGTGTAGACAATCATTTGCCATAGCAACCAAGGAACATAAAAACATCTTAACATCCTAAAATCTACATTTGCCTGTTTTGTTAATTTCGCCTCCTCAAATGTTTAATTTCACTTACATAAATGTTTTGGATATAAGTTATAATGTCAGAGTAACGAGGGTGAAAGTATTCAATCTGAATTGAGAATTTTAATAATTGTAATTATTTATAAAGTTGTAATCATTAAGCTGTAACTATAAAGCTGTAATAATTATACGCGTTGAATTTGATTGAAGCAAAACAGAAATGTTCAACGAACATGTAAATAGAATTAGGAATTTGCAGATAAAAGAACCACTAGGTGGCAGTGATCACAGTGTACTGACGTGGAATTTACTTAAAGATTTAACTACTATCAGGGGTAAAGGAAAGGGTTTTTGCTTCCGTAAAGGCGAGTACAGTGGTCTCCGACAGTTTTTAAATTCTGTACAGTGGGATCATCTGACGATGTTACCAACAGTAAATTCTAAGTGGGAAGCATTCAAGGAATTAATCGTGGAAGCTACTAAAAGGTTCATACCTATTAAGAAATATTGTTCAAGGTTTAGGCCTAAATGGTTGTCAAATGAACTAATGAGACTCGTAACAGAGAAGAAAAATGCATGGGATGCATATAAATTATCAGGCGACATAGAAGCCTATGGCAGATATAAGTTAATCTGTAATCAGGTCACAAAGGAGGTTCGGCAGGCGAAGGCAGATTACGAGAAATCCTTGGCAAAAGATGCTAAGAAAAACAGCAAGGATTTCTTTACTTATATAAACTCTAAAAGGAAGGGGATGAATCTGATCGGTCCACTTGACATCGATGGTTCGAATGTTGATGATCCTGCTCAGATAGCAAACAACAAACTGAATGAGTATTTTGCATCTACATTCACACGTGAGGAATTATTAAGGTTTGAAAATGGCAGAAGGTTATCAAATTGTAGCAAGATACTTAATGATTTTGTAATAACTGAGAGCAAAGTGGAAGAGAAATTGTTGAAGTTAAACGTAAGAAAAGCACCTGGGGTAGATGGGATCTATCCAGTTATATTAAAGGAGACGGCAAAGCAACTAAGCAAACCCTTAGCCATAATTATGAGAGCATCCTTGGACTCAGGGGAGGTTCCCACGGACTGGAGATGTGCAAATGTATCCCCAATTCACAAAGGGGGATCGAAGGGTGACACGAGTAATTACAGACCAGTTAGTTTAACTTCTGTTCCGGGTAAAATAATGGAGTCGCTGGTTAAGGATGCATTTCAGGATCATCTAGACAAGACTGCAGCAATAATTCAGACACAGCATGGGTTTGTTAAGGGAAAGTCTTGTCTGACAAATTTGATAGGATATTATGATGTGGTTACAAAGGAACTGGATGCGAAAAATAATTTTGATATCATATATTTGGATTTCAGGAAAGCTTTTGACACTGTTGCGCATGGAAGACTATTGTACAAATTGGAGCAGACTGGTATTAAGGGTAAGTTGCTACAATGGATAAAAGGATGGTTAAGTGGGAAAAGACAGAGTGGTGATCAATGGGTACTGTTCTTTGTGGACTAATGTTATTAGTGGAGTCCCACAGGGTTCGGTGTTAGGTCCACTGTTGTTTTGTATATTTATCAATGATATTGATGAAGGTATATCAGGCTTAATGTCGAAGTTTGCAGATGATACAAAGGTTGGCAGGGTTGTTAATGACAGTAATGGCAGTGTGCTACTGCAACAGCATCTAGATAATTTGGGCAGATGGGCTAAGAAGTGGCAACTGAAGTTTAACCTTGACAAATGCAAAGTACTATATATGGGTAGAAGTAACCCCAGAGAAACGTACCAACTGTGTGGTACTACAACTTAAGGTGGTAGAAAATGAAAAAGACCTGGGAGTAATTGTGCAGGCAGATATGAAGTTTTCTGAGCAATGCAGACAGGCTGCCAGGGTAGGTCATGGGGTTTTGTCAATGATATATAGGAATTTTGCTAGCAGGGAAAAGGAGGTGATTATCCCTCTGTATAAGGCAATGGTCAGGCCACGGCTTGAGTACTGCGTACAGGTCTGGAGGCCTCATTTTAGGAAGGATGTAGATTTACTTGAGCATGTACAGAGAAGGGCAACAAGATTGGTGAGGGGAATGAAGGGATCCTCTTACCAAGAGAGGCTTAAGTTCTGCAAATTGCAGTGGCTGGAGACTAGGCACCTGCACGGTGATCTGATTGAGGTATATAAGGCCTTGAATGGGTTGAGCACGCTGAATTCTGATGGGATCCTTCCACTTGTTCAGATTACGAATCTAAGGGGGCATAAATTCAAATTAAGAAAAGACAGATGTAGAATAGATGTGCGGAAATTTTCCTTTAGCCAGCGGGTGGTTAATTGCTGGAACAAACTTCCATCTGTCGTTGTGGAAGTTGATAGGTTGAATAAATTTAAGGAGGAACTGGCCAGGCATTTGGAGGGAATGGTGTGATTTTTTTTTTTTTTTTTTTCTTTTGGCTGATGCTGCATAAGCTCATACATTTGCTTTCTTGCATCACATGCCACCACTACTACTACTACTACTTATTCAATTTTTTTTTTATCTCATGGGCAGGAAAAATTACAAGTGTACAAAATTACAAAGAGAGAGAAGACAGGCATAATGTCAGCAAATTTTACCTTTTGAGCATCATTGCCAGAATTAACTCTCTACCTGATAGGCACACCGCTGTGGAAGTTGAGGGCTGTAGAGATTTAGAAGGGTTTTTTTCCAACACATCACAAAATTTCTCTGCAGCTGCAGAATCGGCACTGGCGACTTCACTGCATACTTTAATGTTTTGGAAACCAGCATGATGCTTGAACCTATAAAACCACCTGTTGCTTACCACTAACTTGGCTCAGATTTCGCTGTATTTATCCTTAATATCTTCATAAATACTTCTTGCTTTTGCTTGAATGGCCATTGAGAGGCACCTGCTTCTGAATCTGATTTTCCATCCATATTATTAATAGCTTTTCTATCTTCGATAGAAAACCTGAACACTTGTTTTGTGATCACCTTGATCTTAAATGCATTGATCCTTTAACATGTTCTTTTATACGTGCACTGTCCCTTAAAACAGTATTCACCATTGAACCCGCTCTTCATACTTCTTAATTAATCATTTTCATTTCTAAATCAATTTTGTGTGGTTTCCTAACACTGCCAGCACTTGCACTTTCCATTTATCCCTTTCCCTTCACCATTGTAATAAGTAAATAGAAGTGAAGAGAAGATTCTGAAAATTTATTTTTGTTTTTTATATGATTGAAGATTTCATTGAAGGGGAACTCATTTCACCATAATACCGTAACGTAAAAACTCACAGAATTCCAGTTATCGGTATCATCGAAAATGCAATAAGATAGAGTTTACTACCCATTTATAACAGATGTGCTAACAGAAAAGCCCAATAAACCGGAAAGTGTAAATTGTTTTTATTGTTTTATGGTAGTGACCACCAGATATGTGTTTTAGAAAAATATCACAAAGGCGTTCAAAATTGATTCTTATAACAGAACATACGATAACGATGAAAGTGTAGTGCAATTTCCATTATAAAAATGACCTTTTAGAGAGAAATAAGTTAGTTATATGGCTTCAACTTCTGAAGTCTTAGAATGAATTACCAAAAAAAAAAAAAAAACAATGTGTTATTGGGTTCACATTATGAAATTTTCATGATACCTCCATTTATTCCTACGGGATGCAAAATACATTTCCACGATTTTTTTAAGTTTGCACCAGCCAGCCAAAACTTACGTAAAGTCAAATTTCCATAAGTCGAGTATTATGTAAACCGGGGAGTGACTGTATATCTCACTTATTTTTGCTTCTTCAATTAATTTGGGGGTGATTCTTACAGAGTTTTAATACTGATATCAAAACTGCTCATGTTATGTTGTATAATATACTCCACCGGATATGGCATCAAATTATCCTTTGTCAAGACAATTACATTGGTCACACTGACATTTTAGACAAGAAATGAATATTGATTATCCCTATAATATCTAATTGTCTATAACAATAATAATAACAACAACATTAACTTCTGCCAATTGATTTTGTCTTTCATCTGCATTTATATTGCAGTTTATTGGTGGTGATAACATTTGGTACTTCCACTTTTATAACCACAGGCTAAGGAAAGGACAAATCATGATTGAGTTTTAGATGCTACACAGATGAGGTAACTGGCCTTTTGCTAATAAAGTGGCAATAACAACCGAAATGGGTATCTTGGGTGTATTGATACCATATTACAAATAAATTATATGAGAAGTGCTATTTATATGTAGTATAACAGTAAGACAACTTAAGAACAGCCCAGTGCAAAATCCAAACTAAGATTGCAAAAATAATAAAACCATGATTACAACATATATACATTTTTTTTTGTCCTCGTTTTTTCCCCATTATATATGGGGTCAGCGTTTTTATTGTTTTGGCATGTAATTTTTACAGCCGGATGCCCTTCCTGACACCAACCCTACCCTTTATGGGTAGGGGATATGCGGCAGTCATTCCCTGACCTTCCGCATTCTCCATATTTGGTGGTCACGGGCTCGAACCCCGGTCTAATCAAGAAGCATATGCTACGCGTACTGCTCCTGCCACAGAGGCGTCAAATGATTACAACATATTAACTCCATTCACTGGACATAAACCCTGTGAAGCATCTTTGGGATGCTGTGGAATGGTCCTTAGCTAGATCAGTCAGCAAGTTATGAATATTATCATGTAGGTAGTTGTGATGTTTTCTTGGTAAAAATAATACTATATGTAAACTGGTGCAATGTTATAACTTCTAGGGCCATTTGTATGGCATGTAATTCAGCAGTAAAGACACTGCATTCTAAAGGTAACTGACTAGAAATTATGGATGATGAAAGAACAACAGCAGCACCGATGGTCATTTTTGATGATCAGTTTTGGAGCCCTCTGTGTATATCCAGGTATGAGATTCATATTTTGCATTTATATTTATATTCTGTGGATAAAGAGTAGTTTTTCCCATTCTTGAAGGGACAGAAAGCTCATGGAGTAGCAGTGGAACTAGTGGTGGCTATTTTAGAAAGGTCTAGCTGCCAATTATCAAATAGCGAGCAAAGACGTATGCCAGCAGGTTGATTTATTAATGGATAAATGGCATACAAGTTCTCCCAATTTGGAGTAAATAGATGTTTCCATGCCGGATGCAGGGGTTGGCTTCTGATTTTAACAGTATAATTTAGCAGTAAAATTTTCTTCAGAGAGAGAGAGAGAGAGAGAGAGAGAGAGAGAGAGAGAGAGAGGATCATGAGCTTTAGCGTACAGGTTCTGTACAGGAAAAGTGCAGTAGGCTTCGAGAGCAATGCGTAGGCCACTGTGGTGAATAGGGTCCAAAGACCTCTAGCAGAGCTGTAAACTGGTGATCCATAATCTAACCTTGATCTTACGATAGCATGATAAAAATGGACTGTATGACGAAGAGCAGTGTTCCACTGATTACCACTCTTTGTCTTCTCCCACTCACCCACCCTTGATCCATAGCAGCAACTTGCACTTAATGACACACTGCTCCAATTTGTACAGCAGTCTTTTATAAATATGCAACAATATCACAAGCTTTCCTGAAATCCAAGTATATGATATCAAAATTATTTTTTCATCCACTTCCTTTGTGACTGCATTGTAGTATCCAATCAAATTGGTCTCTTTGTTTGTTATTTGATTTTTAGGAGCATTAGCAACTAAAGCCAAATTGCGCCGGGATATGCGGTGGTCATTCCCTGACCTTTCCGCATCCTCCGTATTTGGTGGTGACGGGCTCAAACCCCGGTCTAATCAAGAAGTGTGTGCTACGCACTGCTGCTCCTTCCCACCTGGCAACAGAGGCACCCAATCAAACTGGTCAGACAAGACTTTCCCTTATCAAACCTATGCTGTGTCTGAATTATTACTGCAGTCTTGTCTAGATGATCCTGCAATGCTTCTTTAACCAGTGACTCCATTATTTTCCCTGGAACAGAAGTTAAAGTAACAGGTCTGCAATTACTAGTGTCACCCTTTGATACCCTTTCTGAATTGGAGATACATTTGCATATCTCTAGTCCACGGTATCCCTGAATCCATAGATTCTCTCCTAATTATGGCTAAGGGTTTGCTTACTTCCTTTGCTGTCTCCTTTAATATAAATGGATAGATCCCATCCACCCCAGGTGCCTTTCTCATGGTTAACTTCAACAATTTCTCCTCCACTTTGCTCTCAGACCAAAGTCATTTGGTCCTCATTACAGTTTGATAAACTTCTGGCTTCCACTTCCTATCTACAGAATTCCTCATGTGTGAATGTAGATGCAAAATACTCATTCAGTTTGTCAGCTACCTGAGCAGGATCATCGGCAGTTGAACCACTGATGTCAAATATGATTCATTCTCTTCCTTCTAGAATTTATGTAAGTAAAGAAGTCTGCTCTTTTTCTTTGCATCCTTTACCAAAGATTTCTCGTAATCTGCCTTCGCTTGCCTAACCTCGTTTGTGGCTTGATTACAGACTAGCTTATATCTACATCCAATATATTTTTCTTCTCTGCCACTACTCTCATTAGTTCATCTGACACTCATTTAGGCCTAAACCTTCAATAGTATTTCTTAGTTGATATAAAAATTCTAGTAGCTTCCAAGATTAATTCCTTGAATGATTCCTATTTAGGCTGTGCATTATTATGCTGCTATAAAAATGCAGCCAGTTTGTTAACTGCTACACTGGTTTTTCAACTTAAAGCACTTGAAATGAAGTTGGGAACTCTTCTGGTTCCTCTAGGATACACAGACTATAAATGGAAATTTTTTTTTTTTTTAATTCTCTGTGAGATTTTACTACTTCTATAAATGGAGTACTTAATTCCTTTACTGAAGTTCAGGGCAAATCAATAAGTTCCCTTATGTAATAATTTTGAATACAGCATATAAATACCAACACCACTGATAACTTGAGCAGACTCGTAATTTTAAAAATTATTTGCCATTTTAAATATAAATAATGAAAATAACTTCATTATAAAAAAAAAAGTGGTGCAGAAAACTGGATTATTATGAAATTTGATGGAAACATAGTTAAAGTTGTGACTAGCCAATAACTTTTTAAGTACAAACTTAAAAGTTATTGGCTAGAAAAACTTTAATTAGAAAAATTCATTCTAATTATAAATAATTAAAATGAATTTTAATGCAACGAGTGTGTACTAAAATTTTCCCTAGTTTATGTTACTCTTCCTTTACAGCCTTCCAAATGGATATTGTTCTATTATATTTCAATTCTGTAAAATATTGTGCTAAGATAATTATAGCAAACAAATTTTCATTTTTTTTCATTGAAATATGGGTATTATTGAAAAATGCATTACCAACTAAAATGCATTTGTAGCCCTAAAATGTAATGCACACATAAAAAATGAACTTGAAAAATTATGTATACAATAATTTTTAATTCAATATATTAAAAAGAATATATTATATTAAATATATAATATATTTTAATATAATATATTCTATATAATTTAATCTAATTTAATATAGAGAATATATTAAAAACTTAAATTTACTATATATAAATAATATTAAAGTATGGTATAAAACATAAAAATTATGTTTTATACTCAAAAAATGGAATGTCGATAATATGGTGGTTTGAGCAAAGGAAGAGTTGCCTACCGATTGATTGTCCCAGAAATTCACATGACTAGCAATCATAAAGAATTTCTTTAGACAAGTTGTTTTCAACCAAGGGTGCCAAATAATTTTGCTTTAAGTTACTTAAACTTTTTTTTTAAATTTTATATTTATTTCATTATAAAAAGGTGTACAGTATCTATTTAATTTTGTGGCGATCTATAATAGATGTTTATTTAGTACCTCTATATAAAAAATTAAATTATTATATATATATATACAGTATATATAATTTGTATTATGAATTGTAATTTTGTTTATAGTTATATTATTGTAATAACCAGTGTTTTTTTTGTAAAAAAATAGGTGCTGGTACTCATTCTTTGCTGTCAGGAAAAATTGAAAATTAAAAGGATATGAAAAGATCTTTAAAATGTTTTTTTTCCTGATACTGTTACTTTAGTAGTAATGTTTTTAGGATAAGGACAACAAATGAAGTATATTAACAGTTTATTAAGCATAAATTTATTATTCAAGTATATAAAAAAAATAAGTAAAATGTGAGTAAAATAAGTAAAAATAATTTCATAATAAAGTTTTTGTAGAATATTTCAAATTTTTATTAAGTTCTCATCCGACATCCTATGCCGACTTCTTTTCTTCCTCTTTGTGTGTCGGTTGCTGAATGACGTTTCTGAAGCAGCCATGAATTGACATATCAAAGGTTACAAAGAAATGCCTTACTGAGGTCATCAACAGTCTTTCCAACAAGTCTACCACTGGTCCGGACGGATTCCCTGTTTTCTTGATTAAACTATGCAGTGTATATATCATAGACCTACTGCTTGACGCATTCAACTCCATCCTCGAAACAGGAGTTTACCCTACCATCTGGAACACATATTATGATTCTCCTGTTGCAAAAAAGTCTAACCCAAAATCGCCTAATGACTACAGACCAATTTCCATAGGATGCACCTTCCTCAAAATCTTGGAAAAAGCCATACACCCTGCTCTCACCCATCACATGTTCACCCACAAACCTCCATAGTGTACTACCTGGATGATCCACAATCACCAACCCCATGGACACACTGTTCAGAATTGAAGGTACCTTAGGCAACGAAGAGCAACTGGATATTGTGTTCCTCGACATTAAGGCTTCCTTTGACAATCTGTCCACCCATGCATTATGTGCCATACTGTGCAACTACTTCAAAATCTCTGACCACATTCCAGTTCTCCTTAGGAAACTCCTTCAGTCCAGGACCCTATGCATCAGAAATCAGAACCATAATCACCGCATTCTCTGCTCCAGAAGCCTTCCCCAAGGGGGCGTTCTCTCTCTCTGCCACCCTCTTCATAGCATCTTTAGAACCCTTCCTAGCAAATCATGCTGATTTTACCACTTACACAGATGATATTAAGTTCTTCATCATCACAAAATACCTTCACAACATACCTTCATGAGATTGAGATTTCCATTAACAAAGAGAAAACTTCACAACTCTCTACTGCCAAGAAGAAAAATACCAACGATGTGAACATCATTATAGCGAATTCCCCAGTTAAAAATCACCCAACATAAGGATTTGGGTGTCACCAGGGACAAAGACCTCACCTTCTTACCTCACTTTAATGCCACTCAAATGAAAACATATTTAGCTTTATGGACAGTAAAACAGGAGCTATCCAATTTCCATAACCCACACCTTATCATCAAATACATTCTTCGATGCATAATCCCAATTCCTTTATATGCCTCAATATGGTCCTCAGCACCCTCATCATACCAAGTCAGGTTCCTTTCCCTGGAATACTGGATTTTGAAATGGCTAAATAGGGCTGCCAGGCTAACACCTACACTCTCAAAATCTGTTCTGGTCACCAATCTTAATACGCTTCCTTGGAGGTATCACATAATCTCTAGGAACCTTCTTACCCTCTCTCTCAGCTTCTATCCGGAAAACTGAGCTCACCTGATATATGGGATATCATCGTCAGACGGGAGAAGATGCCAGACCAACACATCCCCATACAGATCGAAGCTGCGTAGCATGTCCTCCCTGGACAACATGTTTTCACATAACTCCTTCCAAATATTGAATAGATTAGCCATAGACGTTGAGAAGCTCTGCAAGGACAGAACCTACAGATCTTCCATTCTTGCAGACATGTATGCCCTCGTAATGCTCTAGGTGGACTCTCTGAGATGCCGCACTATCCACACTCTTTTGTATCTATATGTACTTTTATATGTTGTATCTTTGTGTTGATGTATCTTCACCAGAGACTGTTCAAGGCCGTGTATTGTATTTGGGCTCTGTACACAATGCATTTGTCTGTCATTTATATTTAATCTCTGTATGTAACTCGTGTCCTCTAGCTACATAGCTGTAAAGGAACATTTCTTCGGAAATAAATTGATATTAATAATAATATTTTGCTGGATCGAAGCGGATCAGCGGTGGGCCTACAGTTTTAAGAAACAGTAGTGAAGAAACTGTTTTTGTCATCAACGAAGTGCTGGTTGGGCTGGCGATCAGATTCATTTGTGAACATCCTCATTCACTTAGGCGCCTCCGTAGCCAGGTGGGAAGGAGCAGCAGTGCGTAGCACACGCTTCTTGATTGACCGGGGTTCGAGCCCGTCACCACCAAATACGCAGGATGCGGAAAGGTCAGGGAATGACCACCGCATATACCGGAGCAATATGGCCTTAGTTGCTAATGCTCCTAAAAACCAGATAACAAACCTCATTCACTTGACATTGGTATCGTACTCAGAGTGTTCATCAAATACTTCAATTCTTCCGAAACCTCATTATCAATTAGGTATCCAAGAATTTCATCTCTTTCATTTAACTGTAACCTAATTGACAATTTTCTAACTTCATTTTCACCAAATGCCAACAGTTCATGTTTAGAAGGATTAATACCTTTGTTGTCCTCGTTTTCCTTCTCTCACCATCGGTATTGTCACTAGTTCTTAAATTTGAATTTTTTTTTTCTTTTTCTTTTCAAACTATTCAAAGTGTCAGTGTCATTCGGATATTCAGGTACTGTGACCATGTAAACAGAGACAGGGAAAATTTACAGAAAATGTGGATAACGCACTTTTGCGAAACAGATGATTATTTGTCGGGGTAAAAGAAAATCACTTTTCTAATTCTCGAATGGGGCGCTTACAGTTGATTCACAGTGGTGTCCAACCTACGGCCCACGAGGAAAGTGAACTAAAACAGCATTTTAAAATTGGTTAATTATCAAAAAAATTTTCTCATTAAATGTTTTGTTCAATAAATGTAATTATGTATTGCACTTAATAAAATTTTCGAATATTTTCAATTTTACATGCAACAAGATATGGAAAATGTAACACACTAAAGAACATTAACACACTGAATATTTTTGAATATGGCCCCTGTACAGGAAAAGGTTGGACACCACTGCAGTAGAAGGTTGGCCAGAGCCCATTGGGAATACACCTTGATCTGCTCACTCTTGACTAGCGCGACTTCTCCATTTGTGGGACAGTTGGTTGGATGGGTTTTACCAGGTACCACTAAGTTGTAGAATGGTAATCCCTTTAGCTCTCTTAATTCACGCAGCAGCAGCACTATTTGCCTAAATTTCCTGAGGGCCAGAAATGGAAACTGAGTTAATTCTCTCCTAATCCGCTCGCTATATGAAAATTTTCTTTGCTCAATGGAAACTATTTTAAATGTAACTTCCAAGTAGAATTTGAAATAATTCACTATAAAAGGACTTCGTTAAACAGAGGTCCGACTGAGTAATTTAGAATTATAAAAATGGTTATAAGAATTATTATAACCATTTTATATATAAAATGGTTATAATATTTTTTATAAAGAAAATATCTTAACAATAGACAGTAAAAATGCAAATTTCGTTAAATAATTTTAAGCTTATTTGAACAGTGGGTAAACATGAAAAAAATTTGCGGAATATTATAAATTTCGAAGTGCACTGCATCCAAACTTCACGTTAATAAAGGTGTACCGTTGCGTACCATCCCAAAAAAAGCACTGGTAATAACTATCACATAACATATTTTTTTAATATATATATATATATATATACACACAAAGAGAGAATCGAATCTAACAGGCAGAAAACTGAGTAGGGGTGCCACAAAATAAAATAAATTCTTAGGGGTGCTGTTATTAAAAAAAAAAAAAAAAAGGTCGAAAACCACTGCTTTATACTGTTTGAACCATATACTTTTTGTTTACGGTGATACAACTTTTTTCTAATTTTAAGTATTTTTTTCCAAAGGAGGTTTATTGTTGTCAAAATTTTTAGTCATTTATCTATGTGATTAAAAAGTCTTTCCCATATATTACTGTGTACTGTTTCCCCAAGTTAGATTTTCATCCCACAAACTGAAAATGCCTGTTTACAAGATGAAAAACCATATAAATGATAGAAGTTGGGAGGGTGAGGTATAAATATGAACAAATTAAAAAATAAACAGGGTGTCCCAGAAGTAATAGGGCAGTTATTTTAAAATTATTTTTTATTACTACTTTGATAATTAACCGATTTTTATTTTAATTTTAGAACTATGGAGCATGTCAATCACCAAAGGTACACAAATACAGAATGTGTCTTTATCATGAAGACATTTATAAAACAGAAAACAAAAGTGAGATGTGCTGCCATTTTCTATAGCTGTCTGACCAGTCTATAAAATAAGACAGTGGCCAACATCGTCAAGTGCTTTGAAGCCACAGGTTCAGTTAATGACGGAAGATCAAGGCCTGTCTGCACATAATAAAACAAGCAGCTTGTTGAAGCTCCTTTCCTCCAGAGTCCACAAAAAAGTCTATCAGGCAATCTCAATAAGAACTTAACATTTCAAGAAAACCCATTCAGAGGATACCTGATGAACTCAACTTGAAACCATATCATCCACATTTGCTTCATGCTATGACTGAGGATGATCCATGGAGTTTTGCAAAACTTTTAGAAGAAAATGTGCAGAGGATAACACCTTTCCTGAAAAAATCTTTTGATGTGATGAAGCAACAAGTTGAATGGCCATGTGAATCAGCACAGTTGCATTTATTGGTCAAGTAAAAGTCCACATGTGCAAATTACAAAGGATGACAATATCCCATATCATCATTTGGATTGGTGTTTCAGATCTCATGAGTCCGTTCTTTTTTGATGGAACAGTGACAGCCGAAAGTTATGTGGCCATGCTAAATAATGAATTTTTTCGAGCTGCAGTTAACTGGCTGGATACTGAGGAAATGTGGTACCAGCACGATAGAGCTCCATCCCATTACTGCATCATAGCCTGCAAACTAGTTAGATGAACTTTTTCCTCAGCAGTGGACCAAATGATTACCCTGCCTGATCACCAGATCTTACTCCTCCAGATTTCTTCCTCTGATGCATTTTAAAAAATGTGGTTTATGCTAAGAAACAGGAATATCCAGCAACTAAAGCAGCAAATTATTAATGTCTGCACAGAGATTAGTGAAGATTTGTGTTGGTAGGTTTATGCTACTCTGTGAAAAAACAGAGTTTAAAAATCTATTTAAGTGAATATACAGCACTTTGAACTGTAGTAATAAATTTTTTGTTTTGTGTCTAAATTTTTTAAATAAAAATTATAGTGACTGCTGGTTGTTGTACAACTAATAATAAAAAATTTAAAATAACTCCCCTATTACTTCTGGGACATCCTGTATATATTGCTATCTTATATGTATAAATTTTTCATTTTCCCTGCATAACTCTCTCACTAATCCCTTAAGTTTTATCAGTTTCTAAATTGTTAATGACTCACTTTGCCATTTCAGCAAATAATCAATAACCTCATCTTCAATTTTAATATAACCAACACCTATAATTGGAGTTGCAATTTTTCACTGGACTGAGGTTGGTTTTTGGTTTTTTTTATGGTGCAAAAATGACAAGATTATATTGCACCACAATGGACTGAGAAAATAGATTTAGGGATGAACAGTTCTCAAATTTCAGTGACATAAGGACACCCCTCCTTTAACTTTAAAAAATTTCCACATATTCCTAAAATTAAACAAAAACATCATTATACTGTAAATTTTCTCAGTTTTAAAATGTTATGCATTATTAGCAGGGACAAGGAGGTGATTGGTCCATTGTATATGAAAATGGATAAGCCACATTTTAAGTACTGCATATAGGTCTAAAACAATCATTTTAAGAAAAATGTGGATCTCTTGGAACAGGTGCAGAAACAATCAGCCAGATTAGTCCAGAACACAAAGGAGTACTTTTACCAAAAAGACTTCATGTCTGAAAATTGCAGCACTTGGAAACAAGGCATTTGTGAAGAGACCTAACTGAAGGGTTTAGTGCTTTAAATGAATTAAGTAAACAAAATGATAGTATTCTTATTCTTTCTCAGACAACACATACAAGGGGACATAAACAAAAAAGGATGGCTGCAGAATAGATATGCAAAAATTTGCTTTCCACCAGATAGTAATTGATTGTTGGAACAAACTACCAACTGATGTTGTGAAAGCAGGTAGTATGAATAAATTTAAAGAAGAATTAAACATATTAATAGAGATGGACAGTGGGTAGTGTTTTTTTTTTTTTTTTTTTTGGCTGATACTGTATAAGTTTACTTCCTGGCATCATTTGCTACTATTACTAAAAAATAAAATTTGGGCATTATTAATAGATCTTCAAGGGGTCCATGGACCCCTTGAAGATCTGTGAAGAAGTCCATGGACCCCTTGAAGATCTGTGAATATCACAAATTCACAGCTTCTGCCTAAGGGTTTGCAATATAATTAACTGCTTAGACAATATCACATCTATTCCAGACTTTTTATATTGTCAACCTGTCTTTTTTATCTGTTTTCTTGATAAACTGGATAAATGACCTTCACAAATAATGTGCTTTAAAAATGAGAACCCTTTGATCAATTAGTTATATTAAGGATACTGTTAAAAGTTTCATGATTTGTTGAAGGGCACATTATATACATGCAGGGTAATTCACTAAGATAATTTATACTGTTCTGTGAAATTGATTAACACAAACTTATTATAATAAATAACAACTAACTGTTCAAATACTTAAAGGAATTGAGAATAAATCTTGAAGTAAATGTGAACTATATATAACACACATTTAGCATGCAAGTTTTGAAAAATTCAGTTGTGGCTGAATATTTCAGTTTGTTAAAACAGACTAAAATATTTGGCCACATCTGACTAATCTTGGTCTGCTTTAACAAACCAAAATATTTAGCCACAAACTGTATATAGTCTGAAATAAATAAATTTAGTGATACAACTTCGATCTATGACTGGATATTATTGCAATCAAGCCAAATGTAAACCTAACAGTGGACTATATAGTGTTTGTTTTTGTCAAAAGCAAAGCAGTTATGAGGCATCACTATATTGTGTCTAGACTGCTTGTATTCTATAAGTTTGCAAGTTTTTATGGACGGAAAACCCAAGTTTCCACGGGGAAATAACATCATAATCCTTGTCTGAGAGTGACTAATTTGGCTTCAGTGTGAAAAAAATACCTCTCATTTTAATGCCATTTGAAACCAAGGCATTTCCACTTAGTATGGGAGCAATGCAATGAAAACTGGTGTGCTGTCTGAAGGGTTTAACTATGCATTATTAACTGAGCTCCAGTTAGTAATAGCTGCTAACCTTCTTTTAATATACTTTCTGCATAGACATTCAGGATATGTTCTTTAACAAGAACATGAACAAACTTATTTCAAAAGGTTAAACAATCTTAATAACCTTTCAAGGACATTATGGAAAGTAACAAGACTTTATGAAATATTCTTTTCAGTGCAGTAATCTTTCAAAGCTATAAAAAATGCTGACAAATTCAAAAATCCCTTTTTGTGATCCAAGGTTTCTTATTGGAATGTGATACTACTGGAAGACATCTCTTGCTATATATTCCCTTCACTGAATGTAGATTTTTAGTGCAAATAAGAAGCCCAAGCTTAAAATCACTTCCTGTATTGTCCTTCTGCAGCAGTAAATATAAAAAATAGCAGTGAAAAAAAAAAAAAAAAAAAAACTGTAGAAATAAAAAAAGTTA
The DNA here is from genome assembly GCF_048544385.1 of Mastigoproctus giganteus. Taxonomy (NCBI): domain Eukaryota; kingdom Metazoa; phylum Arthropoda; class Arachnida; order Uropygi; family Thelyphonidae; genus Mastigoproctus; species Mastigoproctus giganteus. The sequence goes on from NC_143575.1 coordinate 244,650,714, forward strand.
TTCTTATTCAAGGTTTTTGAAAATTTATGTTCCATGACTTGTATGGCATTCAACAAAAATAGCATATCATGTCTTAATAAACTTTCAAAATAAGTTTGTTCATGTTGTTAGGGAGGACATCCTGATATCTGCGTTTTGTGAATTCAGTAGTATTTACATGCTCTGTGCCTATACCAATTTCCCCACTAATTTTCTCTAAATAAAGATGCAGTACCTTCTATTTTGATTTCACATGGATTGCAAGAAGATGATTGTTTATAAACAGTCATCTTCTATAGGGCTGTCTACATGAATATGCAGTCAAAGTTTGGGTGTACTTATAGACACCAAAAAGTAAGGTTTCTGCGATGAGTGAGCAAACAGATGAATAAGGAAAGGATCTTTGTAAAATGAGCCCTCTCAAATTGAGCTCACTGTTACAGCAATAAGTATTTTTCAAAAAGTTTTAAACCCACAAACCAGCACTTCCAGTTTCTGGGATGAAAATCCATTGAACCGACAAAAGTAAGATTATAATAGGTTAACGTGTAAAAAAAAAATATACAGCTCAAGAAATTTGAAGCGCTTAACATATTGGATAAATGATGAAAATCCTAATGGTAACTGAATTAATATCATAAAAAACAATATTTGTTCCACTGAGGGTGTGGGGCACTGTTGTTACATACTGGGTTTTCTCCTGATGTTACAGGCCATTTTAAGCATGAAACATGTAAACAACCCTTGACTTTGAACTTTTTTTTTTTAGGAGCATTAGCAACTAAGGCCATATTGCTCCGGGGATATTTGGTGGTCATTCCCTGACCTTTCCACAACCGGGCTAGCCGGGTGGGTAAAGTGCCTGCCTGGCAACCCAAAGTTCACGGGTTCAAATCCTGCCTCGGGCTTGGATCAAAGTACTGTAAAAACTTTGGGAGGTGCATTATGGCCACAGAAGCCGATGCACCAACAACTACAAAAAAAAAAGACTTTGAACTTAACACGCCTAGAATATACTACTAGAATGTTGGTATAACTGTCTGTTACTTGACCCATAAATAGAACAAAACTATTTTCACAGAATTTCCTAGTGTTCTATTATAAATGTATTAATTATTAAATTGGGCTCGCTATTCCAGTAATATGTATTTTTCCAAAATTTTTCAACCCACAAACAGACACTTGCAGTTTCCAGGATGAAAAACCACTAAACTAACAAGTGGGATTATAATAGATGAACATGTGAAAAAAAAAACAAAAAGAAATGAGCATTTGGATAAATTATGTAAATCTTAATGAATAAAAGATTCCAATTCAACAACAAAAAAAAAAAAAATAAATAACTTTGCCCGAGTAGCAAGTGGTCAGGAGCGAGAATAGCACACACTCTGAGTAGATCGGGGTTCAAGCCCATGACTACCAAATACAATTAATGTTTGTACTAATGATTTATTATAAACCATCACTGACCTGGTGGTTGTGCCAGAGTATAAATAAGAACTTTTTTTTCTTTTAACAGAAAATTAAATCAATGTTCTGTTAGCATATTCTAGACATATTAGGTTCTAAATCAAGGATTATTTGTAAATGTTTCATACTTAAAATGGCCTGCTAATATCAGGGCAAAACCCCCCACAACCTCACTGGAACAAATATTGTGCTTTATGATATTAATTCAATTACTATCAATGACATATATTCCCCCCCTCCCCCTTGAAAATCAGTCTCGATTTAACCCTGGCTAACAGTCACAATCTATTTGCATGAATTCGAGTGCAGAGAATAAAACAAAGACAAAAAGAGGGAACTTGTAGATGCTTAGAACCATAATTGGATCTAAGCTTGATATCTCTCTGAACACTACATTCCAGCATAATGTAAAGCTGTCTGTCATTGGTAAAATTAAAAATTAATGTTTATTTCTATTGTAGAAAAGAACAGTACAATATTACTTGTTTGTACATAATTTCTGCTCAATATCATGTTTTGTTTTGTTACTTAAGCCCAGATACAGATTATATTCCATAAATGGGGCTTAAATTAAAAACAAGTGGTATTAATTTAAAATATATAATAAATGCATTTTTTGCCAATATATTATAATACATTAGTGCTGATATTCAACGTCCAAAAATGGTAATAAATTAAAATTATGGAGCTGTTGCAGGCTTTCAAATAATATTTTCAGCTTGCTCAGATGTTGCAACTGTTTTATCCTATTAGTGCATATCTCATTGTATTGGACTTGAAGTAATTCTCATTGTATTGGACTTGAAAATATTTTACTCCTTTTTAGTATATATTTTTATGTTGCATTGCTATTCCTAAAAAGGTATAAAACTCTTGTTTGTTTGTATGAATGTACTGAACAATTTTAATTACTTTTCTTTTTGAAATATCAAGTTTCCTTGCTATTCATTGCTTCTTATATATCTAGATATTATATTATAATTCATCCTCAACTGTTTCACTAGTCTTCATTATTATATATGGTTTTTATTATTTTTTTTTAACTCCCAAAATGTCAGAGTGAATAAAAAAAAAAAAGACTATATTGCTATTTTAGTGTTTTATACAGTATGTGCAATCTTTATTGCATGAAATTATTTTTATTTTTATGACTTTAAAAATTAGTCCACTCATAAATTACGCGCCGCTAATGTTTTTAATAAACAATTATGAACGTTAAACTTTTAATTATATCTTTTGAACAGCCAGAATGTCGAGCCAATATCAGCATAAAAAATTGTAACGACAAATCCATATCAAAGATACTGAGCGCCCTCTGCCAAACGCGAATACGTCACTCCCGTCATTCCGCCGTTTTCATAGCAAGATGTCTTCTCACAATGAGGATGTGCAAGGTGTGTCATCCTGCGTAATAATTTATTCTGATCATATACTTTGCTACTCGTAACTTTTTTTTACTGATATACCACCTTGCCAGAGGAAATATAATGATAGTGCACTTTCGAAAAGTAAGAAAGCTGTACCTAAAGGGATTATTCTCCGGCAATATGTGTATGTGTGCTACTCTGCGAAGTAATCAACCCTACCTTTATGTGTGATGGTGATTCTTCGAACGTGAGAAGCATATACCTGTCACCGCGACTTGCTGAATCCCTTTGTCTGATCTGTAAAGATAAAAATAAAGAGTAGTTATACTTTAAGGTACCTTGAAGATATAAAAGCTATCTAGCAACTCAACTCGGTATGCGTCTCGAATACAAAATGGCCGCCATAAAATTTGGGTTTTTCAGTGTCCTCACTGTATTACCTTAATGAATTTTTCAACTGCATCTTTAGCTACATCGAGTAACGTTGGCCTAGCGCCAAGATAGGTTCGTTGATTCATTGAAGCACTCGTATCTACTAAAAACAATATGATCGTCATTATAAACACATCCGAAGAATAATTTTAAGAAGGCTTAATTCCGAGACTAGGTTATCGACTTGCAAGTATAGCGGAAGCCTATACTATCTGACATGGCGCCTGTGGCTTTACCGCTTGCTACACCACCAAGTTCGACACGGAGGTTAACCCACGTGATGGTTTGAAAAAGGCTTGTGATTGGTCAGATGAAATATGTATACACATCGTGATTGCATGCTCGTAGGATAACAATGTTATTTGGGAAGGTTTTAAGGATTGAAGTGTGAGTTTCTTAAAGGATATTGTTGCTGCTAGCTTTTATATCAGTGCCTAAATATCATAAGGAAAGAGAAATTAGTGAAAAGATCTGTAGAATTTGCTTAAATGTATTGTAACCGAACTGTCTGCTACTGATAAATTTTTCAAGATGAGGCAGATGCTATAACGGCTAATATATTGATAAAACTTGATGTTTCACTTCACTTGTGCGTTTTTGTTTTTTCCTTTTTTTAATACTTTGGGGGCGCTATAATTGTTCAGCGCAACGATTTTGCTTTCAGCTTTATTACTGTATTGGTAATTTTTATGATTTCTATTCTGAGTAGTAGTGTGCCCCTTTAGCCATCATAGATTGATTTTCATAAATTCATTGCTTTAAACTTAAGATTTAAGTTTAGAGCAATCTTTAAACTTAAGTTTAAACTGAACTCCATGAATATTTAGTATAGAGGTTCATTTGCTTTTCTTCTAGTATAACGTATTATGATTTCCTTCGGTGCATATATTATTGAGTTGGCTCTCCTTATTACAAACTTTTTTTCTTGTTTTGTTTTTGTATTTTAGCGTAGTTTATCTGCTTCCTAGTATTTTCTCAAGTTAACCTTAAATGATTTTGTTTTTAAACTCGAATGGAAAAATACCCATACATGTATAATAGTGGTAATCAATACGTTGCAGCTTGCTCATCTTCGATCAATTAATGTCCACATATTATTCGTAATGGTTGTGGTGTTGACGAACGCGATAGTTAAAACAGAAACATATTCCGTCGTGAAATAAAAAACATTGAATGTGGTGTTTGAGCAAACCACTGACATCTTTTCTCTTTTTTAACTGTCAACATAGATTTTTTTGACCGATTTACCTGGTATCCATTTCTCATATATCCCCTCCCCCTCTGTTACTGTATAGATTAGAATTTTGTATATTAAATTAATTTGATCACACCGTAATAGATTTGAATGCTTCTGTTGTAAATTCTTACTGAATACAAATATTTATATTTTGATCCTCAACAATTGGATTTTATATTTACTAAATTAGCACTATTCCCTCCTTTTCAACAATTTGACAGTTGAGCTTCCAATAAAATGGTAAATGAACTTTACTGTCTTACCTGTTGGCTGCAACTTTTGCCCATTTCTAGTCCCACCTCTGTTAAAACCTACTGATTCTATTACAACCTGAGCTAAAGATAAAGCCTACCTGCTAGCATCCTATTTTTTTTCTAGCTCTTGAACTGATGATCTTGGTGAACCATCTATCATTCCCAGTACACTCAATTTGTGGTCTTCTGTCATAAAGATGTCAGAAGAATTTAACAATCTTGATACTGAGAATGTGCCAGGTCCTGATGGAATTTCTCCACTTGTTCTCAAAACCTGTGCTCCTCAGCTTACATGTCTTCTGTGTTGCCCTTTTACACTTTCATATTCCGTTGGAGTTTTTCATTCTACTTGGAAATTTGCTCATATCCAGCCAGTTCTAAAAAAGGGTGACAAATCCTTCCCATTCAGTTATCGTCCCATTACACTTATATCTTAGAAAGAGTAGATATAAATGCATAGTGTTTTTCTGTCTGGCAGAACTGGGGGGTCTCCCCCAACTCCGTTTTTACTCTGTGTAGAATACAATACTTATGCAGAGTATTGTATTCTTCATAGAGTAAAAATGCAGAGTTGGGGAAGACCCCCGGTGCTGCCAGACAAAAAACACTACTCACTTATATCTACTCTTTGTAAAGTAATGGAGAAATCTGTTAACCACAACCCCTAAACTACCTCAAAACCTTCCATTTGATTAATGATCACCAGAATAGATTCTATCAGTGTTGGTCCACTGGTATATACTGGCTGATGTTACTCATCTATGGACAAATTCGAATAGAAAAAAAAAAAGAAATTTTTTTTTTTGGCTGGTGCAGCAAAAGCCTCAGGCTTCCTTGCACCATATGGCTAATGATGATAATAAAAAAAAAAATCTACAAAAGTCTTGCAAGTGGTCAATTCACAAGTTCCAGTCAGTGTCTAGAAAATTAATCTCCCCCATTCTAAGACAGTTTGATTTACTGGCCCACTCTATTTCTTCTGAATATTAATGACCTTTCACAGAAATCCTTCTGAAAATCCCATCCATAGTTTTGCTGTTGATAGCACATTACTTCCCACCTTCCAGTTTGAGAAACCTTGCCCAGCATTAACAGTTGCAATTTCTCAAATATCCACTACATTACCTGGAGTCAGCATTCTTGAAATGCTCACTCCACGTAATTATTCAGTGGCACATAGATAACTTAGTTGATTTCAATCCTTCTAAAACTCAGTCCTTTCTTATATCTCACATAAAGGATTCTTTTGCTCCTATCTTCAACACAGATTTCTAGACAAGTTCACACATCTCTGTTAGGGATTACCCTGACTTCTCTCTTGGGATAAGCACATTACAAATATTGTTGAATCTTCATGTAACAAACTGGGTTTTCACTTTTGCTGTCAGTGTTACTTTTCTTCTTTCTCGTGGCATAAGCCTATTACAAATATTGCTTCCTCTGCATCTAAAAACCTGGGTGTTCTCTTTCACTCTGTGTTACTTTTCTTTCCAGCAGCTATTCACTCTGTAAAAATCGCAAATCTACCCTACCATGGAATATTGTTCCCACATCTGGGGCAGTTTCCCCAAAACAGAGGTTTTGGGGAAACTGCCCTGGCTTCTAAATTCCATTCAGAACAGGGAAGTTAGGTTAATTAATGACTCCTCTCTAACACAGTCTTTCTGTTTTTGCTGCATGCCTTTCTTATAGATACTTCCATGGCCACTGTTCTTCTGAATTGGCTTCTCTGTGGGCAGGAGCAGCAGTGCATAGTACACACCTCTTGATTAGACCGGGGTTCGAGCCCGTGCCCACTAAATACAGAGGATGCAGAAAGGTCAGGGAATGACCACCGCATATCCCCAGAGCAATATGATCTTAGTTGCTAATGCTCCTAAAAACCAAATAACAAACAACAACAACCTTCTCACTTCCAAGCAGTCCAAACACCTGCCACAACCACTCAACATCCCTTTACTGTCCAACTTCAAACCCACAGAACCAACTTTTCCTCTTCCGTTTTCTGGAACAACCTTCCTTCATACATATTTCCTGAAAATTACAATCTACAGAAGTTCGGGTCTAATGTGAACAAATATCTTCTCAACAGTGCCTCCATAGCCAGGTGGGCAGGAGCAGCAGTGCGTAGCACACACTTCTTGATTAGACCGGGGTTCGAGCCCGTGACCACCAAATACGGAGGATGTGGAAAGGTCATGGAATGACCATCGCATATCCCCAGAGCAATATGGCCTTAGTTGCTAATGCTCCTAAAAACCAAATCATCTTCTCAACCCATGCACGATACTAAGTACTGTAGGTTCTAATATCTCTCGTTTGGGGTTTTCATTAAAAAAAAACTACTCTGTATAAATCTCAAATCCACCCTACCATGGAATATTGTTCCCATATCTGAAGCAGTGCCCCAATAACTTCTTTTAGGCTTCTAGAAATCTATTCAAAAGAGGGCAGTTAGGTTAATTACCCATCTCTTACAAAGTCTCTGTCTCATAGACATTCTGTTTCTGCTACATGCCTTTCTATAGATACTCCCATGGGTACTCTTCTGAATTGCCTTCTATAATTCCTACTCTCTTTTTAAAACCAGTCCAAACATGTGCCACAACACCAATCAGTTACTTTTCTTCTTCCTCATTTATTCCTTCAACTTTAGTTTTCTGGAACAACCTCCCACCCCATATGTATATCCTGAAAATTGAAGTCTAATGTCATTGAAGTAAATGATACTGTTTTGTGAATATCATAAACTTATATTTTTTTATTCAATGTTCTCTACTTTATTTATTTTAACAAAGTCCATTGCATTACGTCTGTATAAGACTTAATTTTCATTTCGTAAGGTAGAAGTTGAAAGTAATACAGATAAGTGTCACCATTCAAAGAGGGACATGGTATTGTGAAAAAAAAAGCATTCACATTGATATATCAAAATTAATTCATGTAACATTTAAATAAAATATTTATTGACAGATGCCACTTTTTTTTTATTTAGGAATGAGAACAAATTTTCTCCAAATGATGATGCAGTACTTTCAGTTTTTGGTATTGAATTATTACTTATGATCAGTTATTTGTTTCTTCTACATTTCATAGGTGCAATGCAAGTGATGATATCTTTTTTTTTTAAAATTAAAATGAGCATGTGAACCTCTCCCCCCCTCATCCATTAACCATACTTCCTCTCTCTCTGCTTGCCTTTCATGGTGGGCAGGAAATTATCAACACCATTCCTGCTTCAACAACAATATAATTTTGCTCATTTTATTTGGTGTGCGTAATGTGTGTTTTTTTTTTTTTTTTGGAAAATGAATTTTCTTGAGGTGTTTTGTCAGAAGAAAAACCCAGAAAATTGGAGGAAGTAGGGTATAGTTGAAAACATGAAAAAAAAACACAAATATCTGAACTATGCTACATTCAGTTTACTAAACTAATTGGCTTGTAAACAATGTTTCTGAAGCCTCATGTATGTTATGACCTTAGCTACCAGTGTGCCATAAAGAATCCTCTTTGAGATTCTCTTTATTTCTTTTGGGCAAAAAAAAATTTTCCTAGCTGCGGAGTAAGCATCAGCTAGGAAATTTTCTGTAAGTTTTTTTACAGAAGGTCACATATGCTAATCATTTTGGAGATTCTCTCCCTCCAAGAAATTTCACATGTTGCTTTTAAGCCAAGTTAGTTTAGTAAATTTAATCTATAAGCAGAGCAATAGTCTCTTCTGTTTAGAATGTTAATGAAAATTAATATATTTGGAACAAAGTGTTCTTATTTAATTTTGGTAAATAAACCCTCATAATGCATTTTTTAATGAACAACTAATTCCCTTAGTTGTGTTGTCAGAAGTTGCAAGAAATAATTTAAAAGAGAGCACACAATCTTGATCTTTTCCTGTTAATAACTAAACATTTGCTATATGCTTCCTTTTGCTTCAAAGATGGTACTTGCATATATGTTCTGCTCTGATAATCCCTGTCAAAGAGTTAGTTTGGAATTTCCTCTTTTGAGGTGAAGCCCATGTTTAGTCTCCAGAGAAAAGCTCCTGCAACCCCCATCTCTTTGATCATGCAGTATGATTGATGTCTTTTGAACTTATGGCAAGCATCATAGCAAGATCCAATCTTCCTTACATTTTGAGGGTTATAGCCCTAAAACAGCCTTCGCAGACTGGCCGCTACATAGCCCACCAGACTGAAATTGTTTTTAACTCTCTAGGAGGAAACTACATCAGCTAGGGTATAATCCCACTGACTCTGCTTTGCCAGACAGTGACTGGAGGGAGTCTTGAGTTATGTGGAGGGCATTTTCAAGACCCTTATGTTAAGGAGCTGGTTATAGTAGTAGTGGCATGTGATGCAAGAAAGCAAGTGTATGAGCTTATGCAGCATCAGCCAAAAAAAATATATATATATATCACACCATTCCCTCCAAATGCCTGTCCAGTTCCTCCTTAAATTTATTCAACCTATCAACTTCCACAACGACAGATGGAAGTTTGTTCCAGCAATTAACCACCCGCTGGCTAAAGGCAAATTTCCGCACATCTGTCTCTTTTCTTAATTTGAATTTATGCCTCCTTAGGTTCGTAATCTGAACAAGTGGAAGGATCCCATCAGAATTCAGTGTGCTCGACCCATTCAAGGCCTTATACACCTCAATCAGATCACCACGCAAGTGCCTAGTCTCCAGCCACTGCAATTTGCAGAACTTTAGCCTCTTTTGGTAAGAGAATCTCTTCATTCCCCTCACCAATCTTGTTGCCCTTCTCTGTACACGCCCAAGCAAATCGACATCCTTCCTAAAATTAGGCCTCCAGACCTGTACTCAAGGCGTGGCCTGACCATTGCCTTATACAGAGGGACAATCACCTCCTTTTCCCTGCTAGCAAAATTCCTACATATCATTGACAAAACCCCCATGACCTGCCCTGGCAGCCTGTCTGCATTGCCCAGAAAACTTCATATCTGACTGCACAATTACTCCCAGGTCTTTTTAATTTTCTACCACTTTAAGTGTAGTACCACACGGTTGTTACTTTTCTCTCGGGTTACTTCTACCCATACTGTTGCAGTAGCACATTGCCATTACTATCATTAACAACCCTGCCAACCTTTGTATCATCTGCAAACTTCGACACTATGCCTGATATACCTTCATCAATATCATTGATAAATATACAAAACAATAGTGGACCCAACACCGAACCCTGTAGGACTCCACTAATAACATTAGTCCATGAAGAGCAGCATCCATTGATTACCACCCTCTGTCTTCTCCCACTTAACCATCCTTTTATCCATTGTAGCAACTTACCCTTAATACCATTCTGCTCCAATTTGTACAATAGTCTTCCATGCACAACACTGTCAAAAGCTTTCCTGAATAAACTAACTGGTCTGTAATTACTCGTGTCACCCTTCAATCCCCCTTTGTGAATTGGGGATACATTTGCACATCTCCAGTCTGTGGGACACCCCCCCCCGGAGTCCAAGGATGCTCTCATAATTATGGCTAAGGGTATTATGTTCTTGCTGTGTATCCAAAAATTTCATTTTTCATGCAACATGTACCCTTCCCTCTACTTTGATTTAATACTGAATACATCACGAATGGTCAAACTATTAGAACAAATTTAACTGCAAAAAAATGGTCTCTTTTGGAGTGGAGCCTTTCTCTCATGGTTGTTGTCATCCTTGTGTTGTTTGGCATTACAAGAATGTGAAAAACAGTATTATCTTCAAGATTTCTGTTCTTCTTTTCCTTGGTGGGATTGCTGTTTTAAATCTTCTGGTGTAAGTGTTTGCTCAGATCGTATCAGTGAAATTATTGTTTATTGTTGTACTGATGAAATCCTTTATTTACACTCCACCTTCATCTAAACCTTGGTTTTGCAATAAGTGTGCCTAAGACTGTTCAAGATAAAAATGTTGCATATTGCAACTGATTCGAATCCAAATTTCAAGGTTCGTTTCTCCTACATTAAAGCCATAAACAGTTATAAATAAATTATCAATCACTCCAAACTAGATTTTGAATAAGCTAGAGTATAAAGCTTATTTCTCGTCCAAACAGTAAGAGAGCATTCTGGTCTCTTGCCAAAAATATTGGTTGCAGCTTCTTCCCCTCTATACTTCCACCTCTATTAAAACCCAATGGTTCTTTTGTCTTCTCTCTAAAAATAAAGCCAGTTTACTATCATTCTAAAGCTGATTTACTAACTGTTCTTCTAACTCTTGTATTGATGACCTTGGTAAACCACTTACCATATTCAGTACACCCTGCTCAATGCCACCTGTGGAGAAAATCACTGGAAAACTTTTAAACTCAAGCAAGTTGCTCTTGACATCTCAAAGAATTTTTGATCGTGTTTGGCATAAAGGTCATCTTAACAAGCTTCCATTTTATGGATTGCCTACTGTTTTTACAATTGAGTATCCAGTTTTCTTTCTAACCTCTCTCTGCAAATAATGGTAGATGGCTTCTCCACTAATGCTATGCTATTTTTCTCCAAGGTTCAGTTCTTTCTCCCACTCTCTTCATCTTATATATTAACCTTCTTCCATTAACTGAAAATCCTATCCATAGTTTTGCTGATGATAACTCATTGCATTCCACCTTTCAGTTTGAGAAACCTTGCCCCACACAAACACTTTCAACTTTTCAGGTATTAACCACCAATTCTTTAAATGCTGATATCCAGATGGTAGGGTAAAGATAACTTAGTTAACTTCTAAAACTCACTTCTGTCTTATATCTCACAAAAGGATCTACTGCCCTTATGCTTATCTTTGATGACACTCAGATTTCTAGACAAGATTGCATATCTCTATTAGGGATTCCCTAACTTCTAATCGCTCTCTTGTTATAAGCACATCACAAATATTGCTTCCTCAGCATCTAAAAAACTGGGTTTTCTCTTTTGCTCTTGGTGTTAACTTTTCTTCTAAAAACTACTCTCACTCTGTAGAAATATCAAATCTGTCCTACCATGGAATACTGTTCCCTCATCTGGGATGGTACCCCCAAAACCTCTCTCACTAGTAGACTCCATTCAAGGCAAGACAGTCAGATTAATTAATGACCTGTTTCTCACAAAATCTCTCTCTCAGATGTTCTGTTTCTGCTGCCATGCTTTTCTATACTTCCATGGGTGCTGTTCTGAACTGGTTTCTGTAACTCTCCCTCTCTCTTCCCAACCATTCCAATCGTGCCACCACCAGTCAGCATCCTCTTACTGTCCAACTTTAAACTTACAGAACCAAATTTTCTTCATCCTCATTTATCCCTTCAACTTCAGCTTTCTAAAACAACCTTTCTTCATATGTATTTCCTGAAAATTACAATCTTCAGAAATTCAAGTGTAATGAGAAAAGAAAAAGATGCAACTTGAGTGTTCTTGTTAAAAATTGCAGGTGCGAGTGATAGAAGGATAAGGGCTTGATTCCCAAGCCCTTAAAGAATTTTGTTTTGATTTGTGGCGATAATTTCACTCTGAAGTTGGGCACCATGTCAAAATAAAACAAATTAATGTTTCAAGGAATTTATAAAGAAATATTTCATTTTTACAGTTTAAAAATTACACAAAGCCATTTCAGCAAACCACTTTAATTTCTCTTATTAATTGTTGTCAAATAAAGAGATTGAGCAGAGACTGAACTTCATATTCTGATAATCCAATTTTTGTTTGCCCATTGCCTTTTCATTACTTTAATAATGTTCAGGGTGAGCATAAATTCTTTCCCTGATTTCAAACATTTATTATATAACTATGCTGGGTACAAACATACAGCTTTTTGCTCAACTCAAAAAGTTTTTTTTACCTCTTCAGTACACTTCTACATGTGCTCCATTTGTTGCCTGGAGAACGTCTAGTCGATACTCGATTTCACTGCATGTTTTCTCCAACATCTCTTCAGTAGCCATTGAGAAAACATCCGTTATCCTTCCCTTTAAAATTTCAGTATCACAAACTGGAGTCAAATACACTTTGTCCTTAATATACCCCCCCATAAAAAAGTCAAGAGGGGGGGTAATGTCCGGTGAATTGGCTGACCATGGTGTTGGACCATCCCTCCTAATCCATTGGTTAGGAAATGTAGCATCCAGGAACTCGCGAACAACTAAACTCCATTGTGGCGGTGCACTACCTTGGAAAAATACTCATGGCTGAAACTCTTCTGAGGTGCAACGTATTGCTCCACCTTTGTCCAAATAAACGTTCGCTGAAATGGTGGGCTCAGCAAAAAAAAAAAAAAAAAAAAAATGGTCCAATAACCGTGTTGTGCATTAGGCTGCCAAACATTCACTTTAGGACTGTCCCTCTCTTTCTCAAAAACAACACGTGGGTTCTCCAAATACAGACATTGTGTCAATTTATCCTTCCCCAAGATACCTTGGGGCAGGTAGCCTCATCTGAAAAACAAACATGCTTAAGGTAATCATTGTTTTCATCAACTCGCTGCAGAATCTTTGTAGCAAAAACAGCACGTCGGGGACGATCGTCTTGCTCCAAGGCTTGAACAATTTGCACTTTATATGCATACAAATGAATTTTTGCACAAACAAAACCATTTGTGCAAAATTTTAACCACTGTCCTCTGCGGTATGCCAAGTTCCCTTAATGCACAATGAGTTGACTTCCGAGGACTGCATTCAAAAGCATCACGCACAGCATCAACAGTCTCTTCACTCACACTAGGCCTCCCAGTTCTTTTAAGGTCTGCAACACTGCCAGTCTCTTTAAACTTTGCATGCCAACCTCTGATGTTTTTAACAGCTAGCAGATCTCGCCCATACTCTCTTCTAAAGTTTCGCTGAACTGTAACTGGCGATTTTGTTTCATGAAACTCCAAAACACACTGAGCCTTCTCCTTCATTGATGCCATTTTGATACTGGCGATGGCAGCGCTACCTAGATTATCCACAGATTGTGCAACTGTACAGTGCAAAAAAACTCTACGCATTGGCCTTTGTTATGACAATGTGCAAGTTACTATCTAGCATAGTTTTTAAGTTATTTTTCTTAATCAAGGAAAGACTTTATGCTCACCCTGTTTTATTGGGAGGCTGTAGTACCATCAGTAGCCCTTAATTTTCATAGCTCTCTGAAAAGTAAGCCATCCTGCATAATCTTTTTTAGGAAACTGCTGCTTTTTAGAATTTCTGATATTCCCTTAATGTAATTACATGGTTTTACAACGTGTAGTAGAAGAAAGAGAATTGCTAAGAAGAATTAGAAGACAATGGATCAGACACACTGTGAGGCATAAAGGGATGTTACTGGACGTGCTAGAAGGCAAAATACCAGAAAAAAAAGAAAAAAAGGAAGACCAAGAAACACCATCATAAATACAATTCTGAAGGAAACTAGGTTTTGGAGTTATGCAGAAGTGAAACACCAGGCACAAGACCATAAGAAATGGAGACAGCTCATCAAAGAGGCAAACAGGCCGAAAGGCTGATACACTGAAGAAGAAGATATTCCCTTGCTTGTTGATTTAGCTTTACTGATCTTCGTCTTCTGGTTCGTTGCACTCATAACAAAGGCTATTCATTCAACCTGCTGTTTTCAGCTTTTCCTGTATGCTAGGAGCCATTTAAATTCACTGACATTTTAGGACATAGCTTCTTCCACCAGGCACTCACAGTTAACTGATTCATTTCAGTGCATGCCTCATAAGTTATTTTCATAGCTCTTAATATTGAAAATTTAGTTCATTAATGGCTTCAATTTTATATTGTGCATTTTGTCATTCATACACCGATGAGCCAAAACATTATGACCACCTACCTAATATGATGTTGGTCCTCCACATGCAGCCAAAACAGCTCGTACCTGGTGAGGCATGGATGCTACAAAATTTCTAAATGTCTTGTGATATCTGGTACCAACACATAACCAGAAGATCTAACTCCTGTAAGGTCCGTGGTTGAGAACCCGCAGATCAGAGTTACTGTTCCAACAAAAACCACAGATGCTTGATGAGATTGATGTCTGGGGAATTTGGAGGCCAGGGCAATACCTGGAAGTCTTCCTCATGTTCTGCGAACCAGTCTCAAACAATCCAGGCTGTGTGACATGGGGCATTATCCTGCTGAAAGACAGCACTGCCAGAGGGGAACACTTT